>NC_043011.1:14165261-14302761 GCF_006345805.1 Octopus sinensis | reverse complement strand
AAATTCCTGTGGTAAATAGAAAATTTAGCTCCCCCCTACTCTCTCTCTCTCTCTCTCTCTCTCTCTCTCTCTCTCTCTCTCTCTCTCTCTCTCTCTCTCTTTCTGCTCCACAAAATTACTGACTCGGTGAATGGCTGAGGTGAGACTTTATTGATGCCCACAGATTTGATTCATTGAATCTATTGTCAATGGACAAAGCTAAACAACTTCCTTAGCAGTGGAAGAAAGAGGAGGCGAAAGAAAATAGCAAGCTGAAGAAAACAAAATAACTTATTTTTATATATATTTTATAAAATAAAATATTTGGTGAAGAAAACTGGAAAAAAAAAAAAAAAGAAAAAAGGGGAAGAAAAAGAAAATATTATCAGAATCCTTGCAACTGAAAATAAAAAGAAAAAAAAAAGAGAAAAATTGGGGAAGAATTCAATCTTATCTATTCTGAAAGCTGTCTGCAGTTCTGTTATGAGTAATGTTATAATACAAGTAGAATAAAACCAGTTTCAAAGGAGTGGGAAGTATTTTTTTATAGATAACAAAAAGAGAGATTTATACAAAAGTTAAAGCTGTATGATGAAATGTATGCGGGAGTTTATTATCCAGCTGACAGGGAGACATCAGCTGTAATGACTGTAGCATTTAAGAGTGAAGTATGATGTATTGTGGTGAGTGTAAAGCATGGCCATATTGGGCAGTTACTCAGAGTGGGTGGAGGCCAAGGAGTTAGAACCTACACTCACCTCCTTATGAGAGCTCAAAATCTCTCGTGGAAGCGTCTCCAACCAAAATGCAAATATATGGGAAACTACCACCTGTGTCATCTCTTGTGAAAGTTAGGAGAGTCCAGTTTGCTGGACATTGTTGTAGAGCTGAAAACGAGGCAATTTCTGCTCTTCTCCTCTGGAAGCCATCTACTCACAATACCAGAGGGCGCTCACTCTCCTACCCTGATGTAATCTCCAGGGATACAGGCATCCAGCAACAGGACCTCCGTAATGCTATGATGGACCGTGAAGTCTGGCGTAGCATAGTAAATTCCATTGTTTCGACCACGGTCGAACAATGATGATGATGAAGGAGTTGGAGACCCAGTGCTAACACTGTGTAACACGATTTGTGTCCTTGGATAGCAACTGTTATTTCCTATTTGCTTAACCCTTACAAAGTATGAAAAATGGCTAACACTTCCTTCAAACCTTGCTTTTGCTATGCTATTTATTCAAATTCCATAGAATCCCTGTCAACTCATGGCTATGTTGCACCCCCCCCCCCCCCCACTAATCCTGCTCATGATCAGAGATGCACATATTGCCAGCCACTAAAAGACATGCTCAACTAGTTATGGTCAAGCAAATCTGTGGTATTGAGCAGAATATTTGCTATAATGATATTTCTGCATTAGCAATTCAGTGCTGAATCTATCTAAAATGTAATGGAAAATAGGTCAGTTTGAAAAAACATTGCTATCCAGATCACAAAAACAAAGTTTGAAGGGAATAGTAGTTATTTCCTTTGATTTCTAAATAGAAGCAGATAGGAAACAACACCAAAAAAAATAAAATAAAAAATAAATAATAATAATAATAATAATAATAATAATAATAATAATAATAATAATAATAAAATAAAATAAAAATTTTGTTACTCAGTCTAATCATCAAGTATGAAATTTGTAGAAAAGAAAAAAAAGTTTGTTAATGTTTTATAAATGTAAAGAATAGTTTTATTCAACAAAGTATGCACCCATATTGTCAATACACTTTTACCATTTAAGCGGTAGCTTGTTCAGCCTGGAAATGTAAAAGCCTGGCAATCTAGATGCAATAAAATTTTGGAAGTTATCCAAATTCAGGAAGAAGTGGTTGTCAGTGGAGACAAGATCAGATGAGTATGGTGGATGATGGAGAACTTCCAACTCCAACTCCTGCAGTTTTGCCAATGTCATTTTTGCGATGAGTGGTCTGGCGTTATCTTGCAATAAAACAGGAGTAGATCTGTTGACTAATCTAGGCTGGTTTTTTTGTAGGGGCGAGGTAAGTTTCTGCATCAATTTGGTCCAGTTGACTGCAGTATTCTTTGGTTGTGATTGATGAGCCAGGCTTAATGAAATCATAATGGATCACACCTGTGCCAGACCACCAAATTCACACCATCAGCTTCTTTTGGTGAATTTTGCTCTTTAAACTGTGTTTTGGTGGCTCGTCTTTGTCCAACTATTGTGCTGAACATTTACGGTTGTTGTATTGGATCCATTTCTCATCACATGTTACAATTCGATTAAAAAAATGATTCATTTTTGTGACGAGAAAGTAGCATTATGCTGGCTTCCAAACGTTGCTGTTTCTGATTTTCATTGAGTTCATGTGGAACCCACTTATCCAACTTTTTCACTTTGCCGATTTGAACCAGGTGAGTCAATATTGTTTGCTTGCTAACACTAAACAACAACAATAATTCACGGGGACTTTGAGATCGATCTGACTTAACGGGGCTTTCAGTTCATCATTATCCACCTTTGTTTCTGGTCGACCACATTGCACATTTGTGAGGTCAAAGTTATTAGAACAAAATTTTGCAAACCAATTTGATCCTGTCTACTGTGTAAGAACATTAGAATGAAATACTCCATTAATATTTCAAGCTGTCTGTGATGCTGTATTTCCAAGAAAAAACTCTTTTTTCAAAACTGTACGAATTTCCGACTTACCCATCTCTAAACAAAAATAGCATAAAACGATTTATAAATACTTTGTAAAGTGCAAAATGAGTTAGAATAAAGAAATAGATGTATCAGCTTTCTGACAAAAATATTGTCAAAATATAATAATGGTGCAAAATGAGCAGTTGTCAAAGTTTACCATATACCTTACTACAAATTTCATACTTGACGATCTAATATGTATGCTGTGGTTTGCTGTCAATAAACAAATACTATACTATGCCAAACTCTAAATATATGTTGTTATTAAAAATACATATTTTTAGAATGAGGAGCTTAAAAGTCGGACAATATAAGTTGCTGTGAGTTTTAAATTAGACATTTTTTTTCTTTTTGTCCAAGTGGATAACCCTTTGTTTTAGGTGGAACATAGCTGAGGAAAAGAGTGGCTGAGAAGGAAAATATGGGCAAACTTCCAAAGGCAACATCCTTATTCAATCCAGATATAATATCAGCCACAGTATTGTTCATTCATCATCTACATCCATTCCTGCATCAAACCATTCAGTTTTGGCAGACTTACCATTGGTATCATTACTAGTGCTGGGAATTTTCCCATGAGAAAAAATACCCAAATCTGCAACAATAAAGGAGTTTACCTTCCAAGACACAGATCTGGGGCTATGGAGTGTTAAGAACTTGTCATTTTGGCCTTTCAATTGCTTAATACTGACAGGGTCACATACTCCGCCTGGAGATTACATTTCCTCATTAGTTGAGACAGGATCTCCTTTGGTGAAACAGAAATTGTGTGGACCCAATGAATCAGTATGTTGAAGCTTGCATCCACCACACATCAGCCTCCCACTATTCAAGGTTGGGATTTTTTATCATTTAGGTTTACTCCTCTAGGTAAGTTTGGTCTGGGACTGTTTATTTTTATATGCACAGCTAACCTTCATAGCTGAAGGTCTTTTCCCTATCCAGCAACCGGGGATTTGGTCGATGGAAGTTTTCTCTCCACTCTGAACTAGAAGCATCCAAATTAGTTTTGTGGTACCCACTTCATGGTGATGTAAGAAGAGGAAAATGTCATCAGACTCACAACAACTTGATTGCTTTTACTGGAATGGATCCAGGACCTTGAAGTAGTGATAATGGACCGATAAGTGTGGTGAGCGGACTTTGTTGTTGTGGCCTGGATTAGAACCTGGCCATAAAAAAAATAGTATTTTAAGAATATTAATAGAGTGGATTACTGAAGTTGCAGTGTGCTGTCATCACATCAGAATCATGATAGAAATCTTTCAAAGTCACACAAATGGAGAAGAGAAAAGTCCAATATGGTATTTATTGAAGAATGTGTTCAAATGTGAATGGTGAATGCAGAATGGTGAATATATACAATGGAAATGGTTTCTCTAGTCACCATCCAAAGGTTGTTTGTACAGTTTTGTATGTTACTTATTGTCCTAAGATACAATCTACTTTTGCTATCTCAGGATACAATGAATGAAAACAAAGTAATATTACTATTGTAAATTATGAAATACCATATTGATTTGGAATAAAGAAGCTGAAAGTAAAGTTTCTTTATAACTCAAACATTATCAATCAAAGTAGGAATACTGGCATAAAGTGTTGACACTTGTGACTTCTATAATTTGCTTTCTTGTATTCAATGGTTTGCTATTTCTTGGAGAACACTGGAGATAATCAAAAGTATTGGGTTGGCAGAAAATAGAAGCTGTTTAGTTATTTTAAACTTTTGAGTAAATTTCAAATTCTTTTTTTTTGGTATTGGAATCTTGGAAAATGGAACTGATCATTCCTATTGGCAAATAGTCATGAGGAATTTCTTGAATTTATGTGACAAAATATTCTTTGTGTTATTCTTGATGAAATAAAAGAGTATAAATTTGATAAATATCAATTCTATCTCAAACATCTTACACACTGATCATATGACTTTTATTGTTGAACGTGAGGCTGTGGAGTGTTTCATTAAGTTCAACCTCATCTTTTCTCATGGAGTAAAATATCTACTTGAAACTGTTGGGAATTCCCATAATGCAAACAAAATTCTATCAAACTGCTGTGATGATGCTTCAAATATGCTAGGATGCTATACTGGATTTCAGTTTGTGATCCATCAACTGAATAAAATATTTTTGGTTGTTCCTTCTTGAGCCATGCCTGGCTCATAAGGGCCGGTTTCCTGGTTTCTTGGCATATAGATTCCCCACCTGGACGGGAACCGGTCCGTTGCAGGTGAGCTGCAAGATGCAGGAGGAAAGAGTGAGAGAAAGTTGTGGTAAAAGAGTCAGCAGAAGTTTCACCATTACCTTCTGCTGGAGCCGCATGGAGCTTAGGTGTTTCGCTCATAAACACACATCGCCCGGTCTGAGATTCGAACCCACGATCCCTCGACTGCGAGTCTAACCACTAGGCCATGTGCCTCCACAACTGAGTAAGATTGCCACTTATGTCTCCTCTGCAGCAGAGCCTGGATACTGTGGGAGTAAATGCAACAGAGAATATAGATTATAGAATTCTTTGACTTTCTTCAGCGTATGTGTCTTTTTTATCCCTGTTTCTACATTTCAATAGAATATTCAAGTATCATTTTTAGTGAAAGATGGAGCCAAGAACATATCTGATACAAAATAGTCATCACATTTTGATGTTACTCAAGATCTATCATTTTCACTTATCATTTTATCTAGTTTCAGCTCACGAGCTGTGGCCATGCTGTGAAAGAATTTGAAGAAAATCAAACATAAACTGGGTTCTAATATCTGTTTGTTCCGGATAGATAGATTTGGAGCAAAAGGTAGAAAGATTGAATAAGAAAACAGGGAATCAGGAAATACTATTCCTGGTATTTCTTTGGAATAACACATTTGAAACAGTAAACAAAAGATCTGAATATTGTTATTACCATGAATCTTCTTGAGTTTCTGAAAATGTATTTCCAGGAAATAAGAGACTAATTTAGTGAATATGAACTAAAAGTTAGGTGTAGGGGCCCAGATTTAGATTATAGAGGTGTGAGAAATGTGAATGAAAGTGAAGTGTATGTCATACTAGACATGATAGATCATGTGGGATGATGTCAGCTGCTGGGGAGCTGGGGAGCTGACGGGAACTTGGGGCTGACTGGAAGAGGAAGGGGCTGGAGTGACGCGTGCGCAGGCAGGGCAGCATTGGGCCTTTTTTCAATTGAGGTAGTCGAGGGAGTCAGACGTGTGAGCTCATTGTTAAGGTAGGGGAAAAGCAGCTGCTATTTCTAGTGTTCAGGTCGGGTTGCATGGAAGGGTGCATTACCACTGGGAGGTCTTCGTCGAGCGAAGAGAAGGTAGATGTTCTTATTTCAAATCTCTTGCATGCACCACAGCTCACCTAGTATTTCTTAGTAAAAGGTGTAAATATTTCTTTTTGTTCTGGATCATCTAAACTCTGAACAGACAAGGGACCATGAAGAGGTCTGAATTATAATAAATCAGGAGAAGGTAAGAATTTTTTAGCTTACTACAAGACAAAATCTATGAACCTAAAAATTTACTTCACCCTGACATGGATATATTTCAACTCTCTTATACATATAGGCACAGACACAAACAAACACACCATGCACACACATGCTTCTATTAGGAGGCACAAGCACTTACACACATGTACACACATGACGGTAGCTTCCACCTGCCAAATTCAGTTGCAAGGCTTTGGTCAGCCCAAGGCTATAGTAGAAGACACTTGTTCAAGGTGCCACACAGTGGGACTGAACCTGAAACCATGTGGATGGGAAGCAAGCTTCCTAACCACACAGTCACACAAACACATGCACACGCATATTCACCTTACTAGACTCTGCAAAATGGCAGCTATATATTACGTTGAAGCATGGCTCAGTGGTTAAAGCGTCGAGCTTACAATCGTGAGGTTGTGAGCTTGAATCCCGGACTGGGCTGCATGTTGTGTTCTTGAGCAAGACACTTTATTTCACGTTGCTCCAGTTCACTCAGCTGTAGAAATGAGTTGCGACGTCACAGGTGCCAAGCTGTATCGGCCCCTTTGCCTTTCCTTGGATAACACTGGTGGTGTGGAGAGGGGAGGCCGGTATGCATGGGAGACTGCTGGTCTTCCATAAACAACCTTACCCTGACTTGTGCCTGGGAGGGTAACTTTCTAGGTGCAATCCCATGGTCTGTGTTGTGACCGAAGGGGGTCACAGATTCATTGTTTAGAAGGAAAACAGATTTGAAATCTGATTTCTTTCTTCAGTGAATCGAAAATAATTAGTTCTGATGATGAGCTAAACAAAAAGTGTGAACATCTCATTAATGTGTATTACAAGGTCCTTCATTAGACTGACCTAAATGAATGCGAACATCTGAAACACTGAAATTCCATCAGAATGTTCCTGTTCATCATAGTAACCAACAGACAGAGGAATGTTCATTTTCAAGACAGCAAAACAAGACAATAACATTTGAATTGTATCTTCACTCATGTCCAGGGAAAATGGCCTCCTGAAGATCCTTGACTTCAATGCCAAGAAAATTTCACAAACATTTGTGTTGAACACTTGATTAGTATATAAATAATTCATACAAATTCCATACTGATCAAAATTTGAAGGAGAGACTAAATATTATTGACTTCATAAAGCTTTTTATCCTTTTGGGGGTTTGTTAGAATTAAATACCAATTGAGCAAAGGGATTGAAGTAATCGACTTAAACCTTCCTCTAAAATAGCTGTCCTTTTGCCAAAATTTCTTCTTTTTCTCCTCCTCCTCCTCCCCCCGCCTCCTCCTCTTCCTCGACCGCCACTGCTGCCATCCTCCTCCTTCTTCTTCTTCTTCTTCTTCTTCTTCTTCTTCTTCTCCTCCTTCTCCTCCTCTTCCTCCACTGCTGCCATCCTCCCTCATCCCCCTTCTTCCTTCTTCTTCTTCTGGAGTTTTGCATCAAACCTTAAAAGCTTTTAGGAATCTAATATTACAATCACTAATCACGGTTATGATAACTATTAATTATTAAGTATTTTTTTTTTTAGGGAAATAAGGATGGCAGAACTCAGATCCAGAATGAGAAAGTGTTGTGTTGATATTTGATATTAGAAACTGCTCCACAGGTAGGACTTAAATTCTGTTACCATATTACTGATTATGCTATAGACCTCCTAACATGGAAAACGGATGTTGAATAATGATGATGATGAACTGACAATCTCATTTATTTAGCTATTCTTTTATTCTTTTATTTATTTCACTTGTTACAGTCATTTGACTGTGGCCATGCTGGAGTACTGCCTTTAGTAGAACAAATCGATCCCAGGATTTATTCTTTGTAAGCCTAGTACTTATTCTATTGGTCCCTTTTTCTGAACTGCTAATTTACGGGGATGTAAACACACCAACATCATTTGCCAAGCGATGGTATGGGGACAAACACAGACACACAAGGTGCCATGCAGTGGGATTGAACCTGGAACCATGTGGTTGGGAAGCTGAATTTTAATTTAAGACTGTTTTATTTAATCAGTCAGCCAGCAACTATGACCTCTGAAATTGATGAGCTTAAGAGATGAAGTTTATCATTAAAGTGGAGAATTTACCTCAATACCTGTAATGGAGGGGACCCACAAAAGGCAGTCAACAGCCAGGTGGTGGTGTTACATTAGATGACAGATTAAGCCTACCGTCTAAGAACAGGAAAGTGGTCTCTTTGATGAAACTCAGCAACAGTTTCTGCTTATCTCAAGACTTCAGTTGAGACTATAGAAGATGACATTTGTCCACGATGCCAACCAGAAACCGTATGCTTTTGAAAGGAACGTTTTGATTACAGAACCCCACCTACACCTGAAAATATATTGTAATGGTCATTACATCTTCTTTGCTTGGTGTTGAAAGTATTCTCTGTGAGTTACAATAGTTATAGTTTTAGTATTTTGAACTCTTCCAGATTATAAACCTATTTTTTCATTATGCTCCAAAAGTAAATTGGCTTACTGTAATTAATCATAAATATAGGACTTCAAGATCACCTGGACTTAGAAATAATTTCTGAATTATTTCTGATTTTCTAGAATATTTCACCCTCTTTACACTTAGGCAGAAGGCTAATATTTAAAGATGTGGTGTAGTTAATTGCATTTCATACTAATTATTTTTCTTTATTGATAATAGTAGTGTAAAAGATCAACTTAACTCTAATTGTCTTTTGAATTCAGACTGTACAAAGATCAGAGGTTTCAGCTGATGTAATCTTCTACCGATTCTTGAGCAAACATGAAATAATTATCTCTAATGATTTTAGAGAGTGATCATACTACTATTGTTAGAATTATGTTTCCAGAAACTTATTTCAAAGTTCAATTTGGTGTCTATATAATTTAATCATTATTATTAGTTTTGGCAGTGGATATAGAAAACAAAAAAAATGATGGACTGGGTTCACATTCAGTTCTTTGAGTTTGAGTTCAAATCCTAATTAAGTTGTTGCTATCCTTCATTAATCTATGATCGATAAAATAAGTTCCAGTGTTATACTCATGGGTAATTCAATTGAATATACTCTTTAAATTTTGTATATAAATAGGAAACCAGTATCCATTGATATTTCTACTATGGAGAATTTGGAGAGCAGCCTTCAGATTGCTGGCTCTCTAAGATGATAATCAGCATGACTTTTTCATTCATTCATTCTTTTTCTTTCATTCCTTCCATCCTTTCTTCTCCAGTTTCAAGACCGACAAAGAACTGTAAAGTTAATGTAAGTTAATTTACATTTTGAAAATAAATAGATGAGCAATAATTAAATTTAATGAATTAAAAATACAATATATATAATATCCCAAATTTTTTGAATACCCTTGCAGTTTTTATCAAAGCTGGTAAAGTTTAAATGTTAATTTTGTAAAATATCCTGATATCAGATTACACATTGAATTTCTGTTGTAACTGTCTCTGTAAGATTTTAAATATTTCAAATACAAATAGTTTTGTGGCACGTAAAAAGCACCCACTACACTCTCAGAGTGGTTGGCATTAGGAAGGGCATCCAGCTGTAGAAGCTCTGCCAGATCAAGATTGGAGCCTTGGTGCAGCCATCTGGTTCACCAGCCCTCAGTCAAAATCGTCCAACCCATGCTAGCATGGAAAGCGGACGTTAAACGATGATGATGATGATGATGATGATGATGATGATGATGTTGATTTTTTGCTTTGATCAAGCAAAGTTCCAGCTAGGACTGTTCCATATTCCATAGGATTAAACTGACCAATGTTTCTTTCTGTTTTCAGATGGTGGGATGTAATTTGAATGACTTGGATGCTATTTCTAGCAGGTGAAACGACCTTAACGGGGCTTCCTTGATGGTTTGACAAAAAATTCACAATCTAATTAGCTTCACATTTAATATGTGCCATTATCTTTTTACTGTTATTTGTAAGTCAAGCGTTAATAGATTTATGCTGCAATCAGCCATATTCATAACCATAGAAATGTTAAAGAATACTGAAGGTTGTTTTGCAAATATTTACATTATATCAATAGGCGCAGGAGTGGCCGTGTGGTGAGTAGCTTGTCTACCAACCACATGGTTCCGGGTTCAGTCCCACTGCGTGGCACCTTGGGCAAGTGTCTTCTACTATAGCCTCAGGCCGACCAAAGCCTTGTGAGTGGATTTGGTAGATGGAAACTGAAAGAAGCCTGTCGTATATATGTATATATGTATATATGCGTGTGTGTGTTTGTGTGTCTGTGTTTGTCCCCTAGCATTGCTTGACAACCGATGCTGGTGTGTTTATGTCCCCGTTACTTAGCGGTTCAGCAAAAGATACCGATAGAATAAGTACTGGGCTTACAAAAGAATAAGTCCTGGGGTCGAGTTGCTCGATTAAAGGCAGTGCTCCAGCATGGCCGCAGTCAAATGACTGAAACATGTAAAAGAGTAAAAGAGTAAAAGAGTAATATATCAATGTTAATTAAAGAATAGTATGTAAAGCTCTCTATTAAAGACTGATTGTGTTGTGTGTCTGTTGCCATCTCTCACCTTTTACACAACAAAGATTCAATAACCCTTGACATAATATCAATCTCTAATTACAGATAAACTGACCGTCTTATTATTTTCCAAGATGCTGGAATGTTCTTCAAGTTGAAGTTTGACTATCTGACTTCACTAGTGACTAGTGAATGCTCGCCTACCTTCCATTCACTTCATATTCTGTGACATTGCTTTACTATATGTCATCAACTAAATCAATTGTTATTCTTCGATTGAAATTAAATTATATTTCTTCCTAATATCATTGTCCGCTCTTATTTCTTTCTCTTTCACTTAAACTTTCTGCATGACTTTCTCTCTCTCTATACATACATAATTAGTGATTGTAATATTAAATTCCTAAAAGCTTTTAAGGTGTGATACTAAACTCCAGAAGAAGAAGAAGAAAGAGGGAGGATGGCAGCAGTGGAGGCAGAGGCGGTGGAGGAAGAGGAGGGGAGGAGAGGAGGAGGAGAAGAAGAAAGAGGAGAAGGAGGAGGAAGAGGAGGGGAGGAGAAGAAGAGAAGAAGAAGGAGGAGAAGAAGAGAAGAAGAAGGAGGAGGAGGAGGAGGAAGAGGGAGGAGGAGGAGAAGAAGAAGAAGAAGAAGAAGAAGAAGAAGAAGAAGAAGAAGAAAGAGGGAGAATGAGGGAGGATGGCAGCAGTGGAGGCAGAGGCGGTGGAGGAAGTGGAGGGAAGGACGAGGAGGAGAAGAAGAAGGACGAGGAGGAGGAGGAGGAGGAGGAGGAGGAGATGAAGAAATTTTGGCAAAAGGACAGCTATTTTAGAGGAAGGTTTAAGTCGATTACTTCAATCCCTTTGCTCAGTTGGTATTTAATTCTAACAAACCCCCAAAAGGATAAAAAGCTTTATGAAGTCAATAATATTTAGTCTCTCCTTCAAATTTTGATCAGTATGGAATCTGTATGAATTATTTGTATACTAATCAAGTGTTCAACACAAATGTTTGTGAAATTTTCTTGACACTGAAATCAAGGATCTTCAGGAAGCCATTTTCCCTGGACATGAGTGAAGATACAATTCAAATGTTATTGTCTTGTTTTTGCTGTCTTGAAAATGAACATTCCTCTGTGAGTTGGTTAATATGCTGAACAGGAACATTCTGAGAGAATTTCAATGTTGGGAAATATGGATTTCAAGTTGTCTGAAGGTGTTTTTCTGTACAATGCAGAGAATGTCAAGTATAGTGAGAGGAGGGAGTAAAAGTAAGGGGGTAAAGAGGTTCATAGTATTCACGTAAGCATGCATGTCCATACCTACACATGCGCACCCACACACCCACATACTTATAGGCGTATGTATGTGGGTGTGCAGGTGCACATATGTAGGTATTGACATGTGCGCTTACGCGAATACTATGAACCTTTATAACCCCTTACTTTTACTCCCTCCCCTCACTTAGCGGTCATTCAAATAGCTCTTTTGTCGTAATAACGGTCAATCACACAGTAATTTCCCTTTGTATAACGGTCATTTTCATAGCATTTTTTCCAATGGCCAGATAACTGAAGAGATGGCGGCGTGGGTTTCCACCTCGGCATCCGAAACTCAGAGTTTTATCATGGCTACCGAACAATTGTCACATATTACATTTACAGATAAATTCCTCTATTTACATAATATCGAGGTCTCTTTCATTCTTTTGTTGTCTTAGCATTTTTATCAATATATATATATATATATGTATATATATATATATATATATATATATAATACAAATAAGAAAATGGAGGAACAGATTCATTTCAATCATTGACTTACAGATATTACCAATTCATATTATTTATTAACCACATAAATAGGAACATCCAAATCCAACAAAATAAAACAATATACATCAATAAGTAAGATAATACCATAAAAATTTGCCTTTTGGGTGCTTCACTACCAGTATATTGGGTAACTGACATCCCATAGTGGGTTACACTCATAACCCCTATCTCACTTTGTACTTATATATATATATATATATATATATATATATATATAATATATATATATATATATATGTATATATATATGTATATATATATGTGTATATATATGTGTATATATATATGTATATATATATGTATATATATATATATATATACTAATAACCTGGTGTTAGTCCCCAAGAGTATTCATGCTGACATATTCAGGAGTAAAAATATGGGCAGCTGAATCCAGGAAAGGAAAGGAGTGTCTTCAAGATGACCCAAGGTCTGCAGCTACTTCTACTGACGAAAACATTGATTGTGTCCATCACATGGTGACAGATGACAGGCAATTGACTAGAAATCAAATAGCCAATGCTATTAGTAAGAGAGTTGAGAATATTCTACTTGATAAACTTGGCATGACAAAGGTTTCTGTACAGTGGGTACCACATCTGACATGTGAGCAAAAGTGCACCGGGCTGATAATATTGGAGGAAATTCTGACATTATTTGTGGTTAATCCAGCTGGTTTCCTTGAACATTTCCTAACCATGGATGAGTGTTGGGCTCCTCACTTTGAACCAAAAGTGGTACTCCAGCATGGCCATAGTCAAATGACTGAAACAAATAAAAGAGTAAAAGAGTAGATAATCCATGCAGTGGAAACACCTCTCCTTACCTGCTCCAAAAAAGACTAAGGTTGCTTCATGTACAGGGAAGGTGATGGTTACAGTCTTTTTAGATGCAAAAGGCATTATGTTTATTGATTATCTTCAAAAGGGCCACACCATCAATGGAGAGTACTATGCCAACATGCCAAAGCAGTTACAACAGGTTATGAAAACCAAACACTCAGCAAAACTGACGAAAAAGGTCTTGATTCATCATGACAATGCTCCAGCACACAAGTCCTTGGTTTCAACGGCTGCTGTGCTTGACTGTGGCTTTGAACTGGTTGACCACCATCCCTATTCTCCTGATTTATTCCCATCTGACAATCATCTATTTCCCAACGTGAAAACATTCTTGGCAGGGAATCAGTGTCAGTGATGATGACATCATATCTGTCTTTGATGACTACTTTGAGGGACAGGATGAAAGCTTCTTCACCAATAGGATCCAAGCACTGCAACACCAATGGAAGAAGTGTGTGGACCACAAGGGGGACTATGTTGAAAAATAAACCTTAACCGGTCGCATTCCATTAAATCATCTTGGTCAGCCGATGAACTTTATAGCCGATCCTAGTATGTAATTATGTATGAGTGTGTGTGTGTGCGTACGTGCGTGTGTGCATATGTGTGTATTCTATGCAACATTTTTCTCATAATTCCTTAATTTCTATTTGAAATTTACAAATCCATTTTGATTTATAACGAAATGATTATTTCCCTTGTGGTAGCTGTAACCGTTAGAGGGACCACATGTTTTGTTTTTTGCTCTTGTTTTATTTTAGAATGAAGGCTTTATATTTATTAAGGCACAACTCCTTTCTGGAGTGTAAAAAAGAATCGTCTGTGGTATTGTCTTAGAAACTGCGTATATATTGCTGTGGTTTTAAAAGTAGATACTTTTCACGAGGGTAGTGAGAGTCTGTATGACAAAGTATATAGAACACTCCCTCCAGAATTTTTCAAAAAGAGAAATAGATTTAATATTTATCCCCACTTAAACGTGGATGTTCTGTTAGAACAAAGTATACTGCAATAGATACCATGAGAGAGACTCTTTGGTACTTTTTGGTTATCTCACCCCCATTAAAAATTTGGGCTATCTCCGGATCTTTTCGGTTTGAACGGCAGTTTTTAAAAATAATTTCCACGTAACTAAACACTTTTAAACTTCGTATACTGGTAGAATGTGTTTATAAAACATCCTTTTCTCTTGGCTTTATTGAGAAAATTCTATAGCTTGTAAGATATTTGTTGTTTTTTTTCTTCAATTTCTGCAAATTTCAACCAATCAGTGACGTCTATTGAGGTAAAAAAAACATCCTGTGCCGTATGAATATGTCCCTCGTTTAAGAAACAGATTGGGTTTATTTAAATTTGTGAAGAAAAAAAGATACCCTTCCCCCACCCCTAACCCTAAAACAGATTGAAATGCAATAGATCGATACTAGGGTCATAATTATGGGTGATAATTTCATATGACACCGCTAGAAAAAACTGCTGTTCAAACCGAAAAGATCCCTATCTTCCCCAAGTAAAAAAATTGTTTAACCCTCAGTAAAACAAAACAAAAAAAAATGAAAATTAATAAACATGAAAAGATTCACTTGTAAAGAAGGTAAAGGTGTAGAGAGAGGTGCTAACCTGAAGAGATTTTATTGCAAAGTGGGTGAGAATTGCAAAAATGGTAAGATTGAATGAAATTGCCCTTAGTATACAACTGTAAGTCTGTGAACAACACTTAGAGAAACCACATGCGTTTAGTATTCGGAATGACCTTGGATCCATGAGGTTCCTTGCTTGACCCTAGATAGAGATCCTCCTGCATCAGGAGAATTGCTTTATCGTCATCTTTCATTATTTGTATGTCATATATTCTTACATTTCACGTTTTGGATCTCTACCTTTTGACTGGCAGATTTAGAAAATAATTTTTTGTAACTTAACACTTTCAAACTTCGTATACTGGTAGAATGTGTCATATAAGACATATTTTACTGTTAGCGTTTTTGAGAAAAGTTTATATTTACGAAGTTATTTCGTGTTAAAGTTGTTGTATTTCGGTACTTTCAACCAATCTGCTGTTGTTTGTCAACAACAACTTCCGGTGGTGTATATTTCGTTTGTCACTGTTATTTATGACATATTTCATATCAGTTACGTTTGTAAGAATAAACGAGTGTATCTGAAGCAGGTTTACTTCATAGCACCACCATAATCTTTCGTGCATTCCTATTGCTTTTAGTTTTTTTTTTTCCTGTTTTTCAGCTACTATTTTCGGAAAGACTTTTTGCCCCACCCCCATGCCCCTCCAATTTCTTCATTTTTCATTTTTTTGGTAACTCTAACCCTAAAATACCAACCCTAAAACTTTAATCCTAACCCTAAAGCCTTAACCTTAACCCTAACCTAAAACCCTAACCCTAACCCGAACTCTAAAACCCTAACCCTAACCCTAAAACCCTAACCCTAAAACCCTAACCCTAAAACTTCAACCCTAACTCTAAAACCCTAACCCTAAAACCCTAATCCTAACCCTAACCCTAAAACCCTAACACTGAAACCATAACCCTAACACCTTAAAGCTAAAATCAGTACAAACGCATAACGATGTCTTGAATAACAGTGACAAACGAAATATACACCACCGGAAGTTGTTGTTGACAAACAACGGCAGTAATTTTATTCAGTTGAATACACGTCATTGATTGGTTGAAATTACCGAAATACGACAACTTTAACACGAAATAACTTCGTAAATATAAACTTTTCTCAAAAATGCTAACAGTAAAAGATGTCTTATATGACACATTCTACCAGTTTACGAAGTTTTAAAGTGTTTAGTTACAAAAAATATTTTCTAAATCTGCCGGTCAAAAGGTAAAGATCCCACGTTTTTCTTTCTTTCATCATTCGATTTTCTAACTAACCTCAACGCTTTATGTCTGTCTTTGTAATTGCAACATCAGTTGTCCCTCTGGTGGCAAATAAAAGAAATCTTTATCAAGATTAACTTTGTTTTTCATCCCTCGGATCGATAAAATGAAATGAACTACTGGGATCAATGTGATCATCTAACTTCTTTCGTCAACATTGAAGGTTTTGTGCAAAAATTTGAAACCATTATGATCGTCGTCGTCATCGTCGTCATCATCATCATCATCATCATCATTGTTCAACATTTGGTAGTTTCAGGTAAATTTCTGCTACACCACATGCTACACCTCCGTGTCGTTGGGGTGTGTGCAACATTGGGTGCTCGTTTCTGTTTTGGGAGTGTGCAGACTCTCTCCGGTATTGTACTGCGTCAGTTTTTTTTCTTTTTTGCGGTATGGTGCAGTCTTTCGTTGTATTACTGTTTCTATTGTGTGTTGAGTGTGTAATGCGTTGGTTATTTGGCCTGCTGGTAGAAGTTTATTTCATGGCATAATTTCTGTGTCCTGTGTTTGTGGATTGTTTTGTTTAGGTTGTATTATTGAATTCATAGTGTCTTGTGTAGGACGTGGGCTGTTTCTTGCAGGGCTACTTTTTGGATAGTGTGTAAGGTTGAGGATCTGCTATGGGGATAATAATAATAATACTGGAACACCCTTCCAACGTGACGAGTGGTATGTGTAGTCGTTACAAATACTGTGACGTCGAGAAGTCGGGTTAGTCGGTCATAAATAGTCGTGTCTTACTTGTCTAACTAACTATACTGCTATACCGGAGTGGACGTTATAACAGCCCGACGTTGGATTACCACAGAATCCCAGAATAGCATCTACGTTTTTGTTCCTATGTTTTTTTATCATGCTCAATGCTCCAATTTAGAAGTATTGTTTTCACCTTCATGCACCACATCTTGAATACTTCAATTTCGAGGTCTTTGTATTTGGGCAATTTCTCCACGTCTTTCTAGACTTTCTCTTTGTTCTTTCTCCATGTCTTTTTGGACAATATTTTGATCAGAAGGGATTGTAATATCTATCAGCGAGCAGGTGCTTTTTTCCCCAATCCTTGATTACTATGTCTGGGCGATAAGCTTTTATTTCTTTGTTGGTTTGAACCAGCATATCCCAGATGATCATGGTCTAGTAATTATCTTCTACCTTGTTTGATACATGTTTATACCATCTATTGTGTCAGTGTTAATGTACTACTACTACTACTACTACTACTACTACTACTACTACTACTACTACTACTACTACTACTACTACTACTACTACTACTATTACTACTACTAAATCAGGCCTTCTAGCTTCTATTACTCTGTCAGTCTGAATGTTAAAGTCCCACATCTTGTATTTCTTACTTTCCAGTACTTTACTAGGTTCATGTTCATACCATTTATCAGTATGTTCAAATCCTAGCTTTCTTCATAGCTCCCAGTGGATTGCTCTGTCGTGTATATATATAATAGATCATGCGTTCCTCTAGCCTTCTTCCAGCAACCTTTCTGTTCTTCTGGCAGTAAATTCTAGCTGTCAAGTTGCTCGTAAATGCTTTCTGAAAGCATTCCTGCTAACAGCTTCCACACTAATAGTAAGCAAGTGAGTGGTCTATCGTTGCTAGCTGTATTACCCTAGCTCTTATCTTTCATGATGAGTATTGTCATCCCTCTAGTTATCCAATCTGGTATTATTCCTCCATTAAGACAATCTTGAAGTTGTTCCATCAGCCTCCCATGTAAACTACTAGCGAGTACCCTTGAACTAAATCTGGTCCTGAGCCCTTCTAATTTGGTATTTTCCCAAACACTTTACTTATTAAGGCACTAGTTAATCTTAGATCTGACTGCTTCTCACTCACTACTTCTTCCATCACTTTCTTTAACCATACTGCATTTCCATTATAATTGACTGGCTTTCCCAAATATTACTTTAGAACTTTCTATCTTCTTCTGCATTAGGTTTCTCATCTTCAGTACTTCGTTCTCCACTATTTATCTGGTTATAAAATATCCTCTGGTCTGTCTCAAATAATCTATTATGTTGATACTGATTTTTTTTCTGATATCTGGAAAGCTTGCCTGCTGCTGCTATGATACGCTGTTTCAACTCTTCTATTACTGTACCAAATCCTTTCTCTTTGACTTCTTTGACTAAATATGTTTTCTCGCGGGAGAAGCCTTTGACCAAGTGTCTTTTCTCGAGCGAGGGGCCTTCCCTTAATGGCTCAGCTTTATTGTCATTGTTACAATCAGAGTTTCTTCTGAAATTCCTGTGTCTCATAAACTGAGTTAAGGTAACGTTCGTCACCATCATCATCACCACTATTATTTTTCGACATCTGAATGTTTCAAACAACTTTCTATTGCATCATTTATTGCACCTTTGAGCTGGTGTGGTGGTGTGTGCTGCATTTTTTGGTGGGGTGGTATTGTATTGTATCAATATGTTTTGTTATGGGGTTTGGTTTGAGTCTTCTGTTGTATTAGTTTTTGTATTGTGTGTTGTTTGTACAGCACAGGTTGTGTTATTCTGTCAGGTATAGGCCTTCTATGGCACATGTGGGTTTTGTTCATATTGCTGGGTATTTACAGTATGAGTTTATTCTTGTATGCTTTTTGGTTGCTGTTGCATAGTAGCATGTGTAAATCATAAATCAGCTATTTCTTGGTATTTATGATTATCTCTCTGCCGTTCTATCTCTTTTAGTTGGTTTTGTTAGGGGTAACGTTTTTTCAGCATTCACTTTTTTAACTGAACACCTTCTATGGACATGTGTTGATGTTTCTTTCGTAGTTATTATTATTATTATTATTATTATTATTATTATTATTATTATTATTATTATTATTATTATTATTATTATTATTCAGTAGTTTTATTTTTATAACGTGCTTTCACTTCACTACCGAGCGCAGCTCTGTGTGCCTTGGGTATGTGCTGTGATTTGTTGTGATACTCTGATGGTTACTGTATGGAAAGTGTTCTGCGTAGGATGTGTGCAGTGCCTAGTAGAGCTATTTTCTGTATGCTATATATACTTGCTAGTCCTGGTGTTTTTGTTATGTATTTGTCTGAATATTTTTTTTATTATGCCTTATGCGCCCGCTATGATAGGAATTGTTTCTGTTTTTAGACTCCACATTCGCTTTACCTCTATTTCCAGGTCTTTGTATTTTGAAAGTTTCTCCATTTCTTTTAGAGAAACATTGTCATCTGCTGGTATTGATACATCAATTAGAAAACATTTTTTTCTTCATGATCTCTGACAACTATATCTGGCCTTTTGGCCTTAATTTATTTAACTGTGTGTATTGGCATATCCCAGAGTATGGTTGCTTTCTCGTTTTCTGTGACCTTTTCTGACGTGTGCCTATACCATCTTTTTTCTGTTGTTATTCCATAGTGTTGGCATAACTTCCAGTGTATGTAGGTGCCAACTCTGTCGTGTCTGTGAATATATTCCTTCTTAGCTAGGACTGGGCGGCCAGAGATAATATGATTTATTGTTTCTTGTCCATCTCCACATATTATGCAGTTACTTGTTATGTTTCTTTTCATTATATGTTTTTAGTAATTTCTGGTGGGGAGGCTTTGGTCTTGTGCTGTAATTAAAAATCCCTCTGTTTCTGCTTTGAGTCCTGAGCTTCTCAACCATTGCTGGGATTTTTCTCTGTCTATTTCTTTTGCATTTAGCTTAGCCCAGTATTTGCCATGAAGGGGCTTTTCTTGTCATCGTTTTATCATGGTCCTTTGCTGTTTTAGTTTTAGTTTGGATTTCATTTATTCTATAGGTTTTGTTTCTTCTTCTTCTTCTTCTTCTTCTTCTTCTTCTTCTTCTTCTTCTTCTTCTTCTTCTTCTTCTTCTTCTTTGTTAGGTAGTATGATTTCTTGTTTGTATATGTCAACTTTCTTAAATACTGAGAACTGTTTTTTTGTTTTGCTCGTGTTTTGTGTCTATTTGTATTAGTTTTCCTTGCTTCTGAAGTAGGTATTTTTTCAGTCCTATGGTGGTTATTTTATAATAGTTTTCTAGCTGTATAAGGCCTCTACCACCTTCTATATGTTGTATATATAGCCTTTCTATGTCAGATTTTGGATGGTGCATCCTAGATTCTGTCATTATTTTTCTTGTTTTCCTGTCTATTTTGGTTAATTCATTTAGTGTCCAGTTAAGGATATTGTAGCTGTAACTTATAACAGGGACGGCTAAAGTGTTAATACCTATTATCTTGTTTTTAGTATTGAGCTCTGTTTTTATTATTGATCTAGCTCGTCTATAGTATTCTTTATTTTCTCTTTTATTTGTGTGTGTTGTATCATATCTAGTTCATGGATTCCTAAATATTTGTATGTCTGGCTTTGGTCTAATTCTCTTATTTCATTGGCTTTATCTAGTGTGATGTTGCTACTCTTAACTAGTTTTCCTCTTTTCAGGGTTGCTTTGGCACATTTTTCTAATCCAAATTTCATATCTATTTCTTTGGTAAATCCATGTACTGTTTGTAGTAGTGTTTCCAATTATTATTATTATTATTATTATTATTATTATTATTATTATTATTATTATTATTATTATTATTGAGTGAGAGAGCAGTGCATGACATCAAAGTGACACTGGGGTAAAAATATACGAAGCTCAGTATACCCATCATGACTATCCGTCTGATAAGGGTACACCAGGCACATGCATCACAACCATGTGTGCGCGACATGATGATCTCATATCAAGATAAACAGCACATAACTTTGCAGATGGGGCCCAGTTAGAATTTTCTTCTGGTCGAGTAGTCCATCCCACTCAAAAGGTCCGTGAATAAGGGTTGTTTAAGGATGTTGAACAAAATACCCATGTTTCCAGAGGTGAATTATTCAAACCCCAAAGAATCCCTTTCAAAACATGGCTATGATGCTCCCCCACTACTTCTGCCCGTGATCAGAGATGCACATATCGTCAGCCACTAAGGGACATGCTCAACTGGTTAAGGTCAAACAACTGACAAGCAAATCTGTGGTATAGAGCAAAATATTTGCTGGAGCTCATCTTTTATACCAAGATTATTATTCATATATGCACAACAGATTAGACTGCTGGAAAAAAAAATTCCTAACATCGGGCTACAACAAGTAACTTTAGATGTCAAGAACTCTCCTAAGTATCCCAGCTGTCCCAATAACACTGTTTTTTGGAGCTGTACTAAACTGGGGTTTATGCTTATTTCCTATATCCATCTGTTCAGATCTTTAGGGACACTTTTTACTCGCACTTTGAAAAAGATGAAGTTAAATTCATTTCCAGAGAGTAAGGAATTAATTTGAAAAACTTGTATCTTTAGCAAATTTCTTCATTTATGATGACATTTTCAGAGTTTCTTAAAGCAGGAGTTTTATGATCAAATTTATAGGGAGCAACATAATACAAATTATATAGCTTGATATTGGTCTATGATCAAATTTATTTAAAGCTACATAATATAAATGGAAATCATGAAGAGATTATAATTTCCACATAAGCAAACTAATACTGGGTCATCCCATAAATAATATGGCTTTTTTCAATTGCATGAATTAAAAGTCAGAGGGGGCAGGATAAACTACCTGAATCAACTTGCTATAAAAACAGGTAATAATTTTACCTTGTCCTTATTCTTAGCACATTTTTGAAGAGTTTGGTTCGTATTGCTTTTGTATTGTTCTTTAAATGTTGTACTGTTGTTTGAATTGCTGTAGTGTTCGCTGAACCCTTTGGGTTTTGCTTCCTTATGGCAGTCTGGCTGTGCTTTCCCTCCTCATAGAGGAGGGTTGGCCATGTATAAAAATGGAAGACATCAGATTTTCAGATAGCAGCTCTACTGAGGTGTCCGATTCTGAGCAGTCGGACATTTCATGGACCATCATGAATAAAAAAAAAAGCAAGGCAAGATAGAAGCTTCGCAGAGGTGGCAAAGGTAGCAGAACGCAATATGGAATGGAACGAGTAGAAGGACTACTCAAAAATGATGAAAAGGGAAGGAACTAAAGTGGAAGTGACAGCGCCAATGGATGTAATAATAAATAGGATGGAATGTACGGTAGTATACAAAATATACTCAGTAGCCGCAGGAAGACGACGAATCAAGTGGAGAAAGCACTAAGGCCAGTCTGGAAGGAAATCAAGTACCTAACAAGAGGGAGTAAATTCGGAACAATCGAAGTTCGATTTAAGGATGCAACCGTTGCAAATTTGAACGCAGCAACAATATTAAAAACCGATGAAGTGGCGATGTTGCCGATATATCGTGGAAGACGTGCAATAAGGGTCAGTGTAGAGGGAATGCCCCCAGACATCGACGTGGCCTGGATAGCAGCCGTTGTCTTGATCGGTAACGAGGAAGAGATAGCGGTTCTCTAGGCCACTAAGACGGAAACAAGAAACTGGAAAGAGCAATCCCTAAACTTGGTGATACAAGGACCGAAGGAAATAATAGAAGGGTTGCCGGAAACAATATCGTTTGACGACACAATAATGGTAGTTAGAGTAGAGGGCAGGATTCCCAAATGCTACAAGTGTGGCCAGAAAGGCCACATTAGAGCAAACTACCCTCTAAAAGACAAGAAGGGAAAGGAAGAATCGGCAAGAGAAAAGGAAAAAAATACCACCACCACCAGCAGAAGCAGAAGAAGAAGAAGAAGAAGAAGAAGAAGAAAGCGGAACAGAAGGCGAATGAGTGACACCAGGGAAGAAAAGGAAAAGAAAAAGTACGAAAGCAGGTCAAATAAATAAAGAACCCCACCTCACACCCTCTTCCTCCCACCCGCTCCCTGCAGACACTGAACCTACCCGCCCCTCCAACACAAAAACAAATACAGACACAAGTCGATCAACCTCCCCACCTCCCGAAAAAAAAGAAAAAAAGTAACTTTGCAATTATGTATGACAATACTAAAAAGGGCCTCTGTGAAGAAATAAAAAAGTGGAAAAATATGAGTGGTGGACACTCGCAAGTTCAACAACGTGCAAGGGTGGCATTGTTGCCTGTTGTTGGACGAGGAGCAGAGGGAAAAGGTTATAGGATTCAAAGGAGGATTTAAAATGTGGGAAGTCGAACTAGATATTCTAAAATTACCATGGAACATGGATTACACGCATTTACTAAAGGAGTACGGTTTCGACATCTTGGAAGGCACCAAGTACAAAAAGAAAAAAAAACGAACAAAGGTAAAAATGAAGTAACTCAGAGGCGGGGGCTGAGAAAACTTCATTTCATCTTCCATTTTAATTTTGTCATTCATTGTAACATACGCTTTTGTTTTTTTCATTTGTTATATGTCCCCACATGTCCTTATATTGTCCCCTCTATGTCGCTCCTTGTGGGTATTAAAAAATCACCTTATTCTTAGTGCAGGTTTTGAAGAACGCAGTTCGATTTTTACAGTTACTTTTTCAAAGCTATACTGGAAGTGACAAAGGAGCATATTCGGCATATTTTGCTTTATGAGTTCAATAAAGGCAACAACGCAACGGAAAGTGCGAGGAATGTTAATGCAGTATATGGAAATTGGACAATAAGTGTAAGCCAGCGTCAATGGTAATTCCAGAAATTCCGAGCCGGAAACTACAGCCTAGAAGATGAGCCTCCTCCTGGGACATCTGTAGAGCTCGACGAGGACGTCCTGCAAACCCTAGTGGAACAAAATCCTATCGTAACTGTTGAGGAACTAGCGGAGAAGCTTGGATTTGGTCATTCAACCATTCATCGACACCTGCGTGCCATCGGAAAAGTCAGCAAATTGGGTCAATGGGTTCCTCACAAACTTTTCGAGTCTAATCGTGCGCAGAGAGTGAATGTGTGCCCTTCTTTGCTGTCACGTCTCACGAATGAACCTTTTTTGGAGCGAATCCTGAATGGTAACGAGAAATGGGTCTTTATAAAAGACAGTGTGTAGGGAAAGGAGAAACACCGGCTAAAGAAGGTATTGTTTTCTATTTGGTGAAATATGAAAGGTTTAGTCTGCTTTGAACTTTAAAACTCAAACCAAACGATAACAAAGGAGTTCTACTGTGCGCAGTTGGAGCAGCCTAAGTTAGCGCTAGAAGAAAAACGACCATCTTCGTTTTCAAGACGAAAGGTGTTCTTCCATCAGGATACTACTCGGCCACATACAGCGAAGATGACATTCCAAAGGCTGGATCAGCTTGAATGGGAAACGATGGCCCACAAACCATATTCGCCGGACATTGCTCCATCTGATTATCATTTATTCCGCCGTCTTCAAAATCATTCGGTCGGAAAAAATATGAATTCTATAGACGGGCTCAGAACAGCACTAAAGGAGTATTTTTCGTCACGGACAAGTGAATTTTGGAAGAGGAGCCTTGCAAGCCCACCAGATAGATGGAAGAGAATTGCAGAAAATGAAGGAGAGTATATTATAGATTAAAAGAGAACTTTGTTTATCTTAATTTTGAAAAATAAAAGTATTAAAAAACCGCATTATTTGTGGGATGACTTAATATTAAAAAAAACCCGCATTATTTATGGGATGACTTAATACTAAATAAAACCCGCATTATTTATGGGATGACTTAATATTAAAAAAACCGCATTATTTATGGGATGACTTAATATATTAAATAAAACCCGCATTATTTATGGGATGACTTAATATTTCTGAAGTGATACTCTGTCTTTGCCTTCTTTAATATTAGACTGAGGGGTATCAAAGATTGAAGAGGATAACGAGTCGCATTGGGAAATTCTTCTCTTGATATCAACTTTCCCAAAGACTGTGTCACATGAGTAAAGATCTACTTTCCATTTCTTCATGCTGTTGTTAATTAATTCTCTTATGTTTTCTGCTATACTGAATACACTCAAACATTTACTTATCCATGAATGTGGGATCATGTCATAGGCTTTGTTATAATCTATCCATGATATTTTAGATTTTTCTTTCTAGATTTTACTTCATTTAGAACTGTCTATGTATAATAGATCATGCGTTCTTCTCGCCTTCTTCCAGCAACCTTTCTGTTCTTCTGGCTATAAGTTCTGGCTGTCAAGGTGCTCATAAATGCTCTCTGAAAGTATTCCTGTTAACAGCTTCCCCACTAATGGTAGGCAGGTGTTTGGTCTATAATTCTAGCTGTATTACCTTTGCTTTTGTCTTTCGTATGGAGTACTGCTCTCCTAGTCATCCAATCTGGTATTATCCTTCATTCAGGCAATCTTGAAGTTGTTCCCTCAGCCTCCCATGTATTACGCTAGTACATATTAATTTAGTTACCAGGTATTTCATCTTGAGGATTGGTAACAACAAGTTTCCTCAAATCTCAAGAATCTTTCTTCGGATTTTTGCAGAATATAGGACGGTAATTTTCTGCATGTCGGCAATGCGAGTTTCAATGCCAATTTCTTTCTGTCTTTAAGACAGCATTTTGGGTGTTGTGCCAAGTGTGCCTATTACTACACGAATAATTACTGTCCTGGTCTGCCACGGTCTCCTCAGTTCTCTGGCTAGATCCTGGTATTTCTCAATATTTTCTATTTCTTTGGTATCGACTCTGCTGTTATAGGGAATTACAAAATCTCTTATCTTGCACTGTTTGTTTATTTTGTCCTCTATACTCATGTCTGGTCTTCTTTCCTGAATAGTATGTTCAGCCTTTATGGCGAAGTCCCACAAGCTCTTGTAATTCTCATTTTCTACCACAGCCTCTAGTTTGTATTCAAACCACTTTTCTATTGTTCTGAAGCCATATACTCGACTATCAACCTACTGCACTCTTTTGCCTATACAGTCATGCCTGCACTTGTACTCCTTTTGTGCTTCTATACAGCACTCACTGAAAATGTGATCGATACTCTCGTTTCCTTTCCTGCAGATTATACATTTGCTGTCTGACTGAGTTTTGTCGATCTTTGCGTTAGTTCTAAGGGCTTGCTCCTGAGCGGCAGTAATTAACGTTTCTATTTCTTGTTTCAAGATCTCGTCCGTCAACCAAAGCCAACAGGTTTAATTTCTAAGAAGTAGTAGTAGTAGTAGTAGTAGTAGTAGTAGTAGTAGTAGTAGTAGTAGTAGTAGTAGTAGTAGCAGTAGTAGCAGCAACAGCAACAGATTCCTGCTACTACGGATTCCTGCCTCCCAGAGGTGAAGAGTTACATTTGTCTTCGGCTTTAAAGTCTGACGGGACGTCCATGAAGCTAAGCTCTTTATGGATACGAAACCATTGGTCACTCTATGGCTGGACATAATTGCTCTATGCAATAGAGTATGCTTCTTTCTCGGATATATGATACATTGGTGACATACATACATACATACATACATACATACATATATACATACATACATATATATTTGCACGTTAATTTCACGAGCAGGCTGTTCCGTTGATCGTATCAGCTGGGACCCTCGTCGTCGTAACCGACGGAGTGCTCCTATTATATATATATATATAGATATATATATATATATATATATATATATATATATATATATATATATATATATATATATATATAGATATATATATATATATATATATATATATATATAGATATATATATATATATATATATATATATATATAATATATATATATATATATATATATCTATATATATATATATATATATATATATTATATATATATATATATATAGATATATATATATATATATATATATATAATAGGAGCACTCCGTCGGTTACGACGACGAGGGTCCCAGCTGATACGATCAACAGAACAGCCTGCTCGTGAAATTAACGTGCAAGTGACTGACAAATCCACAGACACGTGTACACTTAACGTAGTTCTTAGGGAGATTCAGCGTGACACAACGTGTGACAAGGCCAGCCCTTTGAAATACAGGTACTACTCATTTTTGCCAGCTGAGTGGACTGGAGCAACGTGAAATAAAGTGTCTTGCTCAAGGACACAACGCGTCGTCTGGAATCAAACTCACGACCTTACAATCGTGAGCTGAATGCCCTAGCCACTAAGCCACGCGCCTTTCTACATACATGCATGCATACATACATACATACATACATACATACATACATATATACATACATACATACGCACGCACGCACACACACACACTCACACACACACACACACATATATATATGTATATATATATATATGCAATAAGGATATCCAGAGTTAATGCAGTACGAGCGTTTCATGCAATTCCATTTAATTGAACAATGCAATCATTACATCAATTTAAAATGCAGAGCAATCCTCGGCTGCACAAAGACATAGAATTTAATTAAATTAGAACAGATGGACACATAAATATAATTATAGCTAAAATCTCCAAGAAGTTAAGGAGATAGACAAAGAACATGCTGTCTCACTCCCGCATAGAAGTTACTAAGTTATCAAGAAGATATACTTTGTTACACACTCTGCCTGTCACTGATTTTTTTGTTTTTATGGGGTCAGTTTTAATTTATAGACTAGTTTATAAAATCCTTGTATATCTACGGCTGAGAGAACAAAGAGCAGTATCTGTTAGGGGTAGGGCTGAGGGAGCAGACAGAAATCATAGTTGGTATAGTAATAAAAATCAAGATTTATTAGAAGCAATATCATGAGGTTAGGTAAAGGAAAACTTAAAACAAGATTTAGCTGACAATTAAGGGGGTCGCCACTAGCATACCATTGGTAATGAAACAGGGTAAGTCATATCATTCCCACTGCATCGTGCGAAAGTACATTTATATGCGTGTAGGCATCCCGAGAGGCTTTCAGAAATTCTATTAATAATCTTCTAGTTAGTCCACAGAATAGACAGGGATTACTCGGAGCAGAGACGGCATCTCTTGGAAATTATATTGCATGGTTTCGTATACCTTACTATGGTTTAAGTTATGCTGTACTTCATTTTATCCTCCTTCAGTTGCCATACAAAATCTGCCAAAGATGTTGAATGTATCTTATTGAGTATCTTAAAGCTGGCGACATGGTTATGACAACGATTCTTAAATGAATCAGCCGTCTGCCCAATGTAAACATACGGCCCTCCCCTTGTGTGCACGGTACATTTATATACAAGATTTGTACTCATACAGTGATTTACCAAAGGACATTTTGATTTTTCTCTGCATGAGCATTTATCGTATTTATTTGTATATAAGGCAGTCCCGACTCCATTTACTCACGTTGTTACCGTGTTATCTGTATCATAAGTATTTCTACTACTGCGATTTGGCCGTAATTGGTGTTTATCATTGCGGTTTACATCTCTTTGGTTGGTATTTAGATGCATGTGTTCGCTTGATCCAGTAGATGGGTTATTGAAACATTGCCGCATTTTGCTATTGCATATGCGATGCATAAGCTGCTCTAAATTAGCAGAGTTGGCGTAGGATACCTTTATGGTGTCCTACGTTTAAATATATGCATATATACATGTATATATTTAAATGTATATATATATATATGCATATATATATATATATATATATATATATATATATATATATATATTATATATATATATATATATATATATATTATATATATATATATATATATATATATGCATATATATATATCACCGTGATCACCGTGACCGACCAGGCTATCATCGCTGGTCACTGCGCTTCGCAAATAACGCCACCCCGCTGGCTAAGCGAGCCGACCAACAGAAGAAAGAGCGAGAGAAAGTTGTGGCGAAAGAGTACAGCAGGGATCGCTAGATGTAACAGTAAGATATGTTTCTTATGTCGAGGTCGCTAAATGTATGGATGTGGAATTCTCACGTCGGAGTCACCAATTGTAACATACGAATGAAAAGTTACTTGATGTAGAAATACTAGTTCTTGTTCCTCGTCGGGTCGCTATATGTAGATGTTCGAATAGGATGAAACAGCGTAATAACAACGTCAAAAAGAAAAGAATAATATTCACAGATTTATTTGCCGGCAGTGGTTATAGACATAGTAAATGTAGTGACAATGATAGGGTGTCGCAACACGCTCACTCTTAATGTATGTTGGAAGCTGTGTGTGGAAGCCAAGTTACAGTCTGCTGACAGAGAGGAAGAAAGGGTAAGAATTGCGTTGGGATCTTTTCGGTTTGAACGGCAGTTTTTTCTAGCGGTGTCATATGAAATTGTCACCCATAATTATGACCCTAGTATCGATCTATTGCATTTCAATCTGTTTTAGGGTTAGGGTTAGAGTTAGGGGTTGGGGGAAGGGTATCTTTTTTTCTTCACAAATGTAAATAAGCCCAATCTGTTTCTTAAACGAGGGACATATTCATACGGCACAGAATGTTTTTACCTCAATAGACGTCATTGATTGGTTGAAATTGCAGAAATTGAAGAAAAAACAATAACAAATATCTTACAAACCATAGAATTTTCTCAATAAAGCCAAGAGAAATAGATGTTTTATAAACACATTCTACCAGTATATTAAGTTTAAAAGTGTTTAGTTACGTGGAAATTATTTTAAAAAACTGCCGGTCAAACCGAAAAGATCCTTGCGTTGTCCCTTTCCATCCGGTTGATGCTATGTCCTCAGTTAGACGACTGAAAACCTACGAGAGAGGGAGAGAGAGAGAAAGAGAGAGAGAGAAAGAGAGAGAGAGAGAGTGTGTGTGTGTGTGTGTGTGTGTGTGAAAGAAAGAGACGCTCTCAGCTTGTTGATAACTAAAGAGGGAGAAACGAACCTTTCAATCAGTTATATAAGGTCGACCAGGAAGTAAGTCAAACCTAAAACAATAGATTGACCTTTCCATGACCTCCGAAGGTCTTCGGAGGTTAGGTGTTTCTTATTAATCTCCCAACATAGGGATCAAACACAAAGGATCAGACATTCGCCTGACAAGCAACAGGTGTGTGGATTCGGTTTCGAGTCCTCAGCAAAGCAGAGGAAATTGATCTTCTACACACACACACACACACAGGCGCGCGCATACACACCCCACCACCCACGGTTTGTCTATACATATCAGATGATTTATTTTCACCTTGGTCTTAGCAAATTCGTAATCAAGTCTGTATTTTCTCAGTATACTTGTCAGACGAACCAATGCAATCACGAGAGGTAATGAAAAGAGCGAGTTTCCCTAAAATATTGCCCTCCGATTTTTCATATTTCTTAGTGATTTACTGATTTACTTTCGTACTTAAATTCTCGCCAAGATCTCGTTGCTTTCTTCTCAAAGAAAGTAAATCTCCCCCGCCACCCTCGAAAAAAAAAGAAAAAACAAAAAAAAAGACGAAACAAAACCGTTAATCTTTTGATTAAGTCTACATGTTCTCAGATACGCCAAAAGCCATTAGTGTGCGGTACATTATCGCATATTTGTCGTTTATCCAATCAACAGTTTTAGTTCTTTCCTATTTGTACTTTACTAAGTATCAGCTATCAATATACAATAAATCCCTTTGACTTCTTTCTTTATCCTTTTTGCTCTTCTGGCAATTAATTATCCTTCTTCCAGAAAGCCATACACTTTATCTGCTACGATATCAGTTTGTATTTTCCAGAATAATGGTAAACTTGTAATAGGCCTATAATTTCTGACTCCTCCTCTCCCCTTTTTTGTATTAACACTTCCTTTCTTTTGTCATCTATGTTGGTGTTCCATTTTCTATGCAGTCAGTAAGAAACTGTGCATAACCTGTGAAGTTTTCAAGTCAGAATTTCTGAACACCGTCGGCTCCAGGAGTTTTCCAATCTGCTATCTTTTTAATCGTCTTTCACACTTTCTTTTCTATCATTTATTTATCTTTTGGATCTTTTCGGTTTGAACGGCAGTTTTTTCTAGCGGTGTCATATGAAATTGTCACCCATAATTATGACCCTAGTATCGATCTATTGCATTTCAATCTGTTTTAGGGTTAGGGGTGGGGGGAAGGGTATCTTTTTTTCTTCACAAATGTAAATAAACCCAATCTGTTTCTTAAATGAGGGAGATATTCATACGGCACAGAATGTTTCTTATCTCAATAGACGTCAATGATTGGTTGAAATTGCAGAAATTGAAGAAAAAAAAACAACAAATATCTTACAAACCATAGAATTTTCTCAATAAAGCCGAGAGCAAAAGATGTTTTATAAATATATTCTACCAGTATACGAAGTTTAAAAGTGTTTAGTTACGTGGAAATTATGTTAAAAAACTGCCGTTCAAACCGAAAAGATCCTATCTTTTGATTGCTGACTTGTTCGGGTGTGCTTGAATTTTCTTCGAGAGTTGTGTATACATTCCAAGTGTAATAGACATAAACAATATTCATTTTGGTTTTATTCTGTACAGGTATTTTTATTAATCTATTTAGAAGTTTGTTCTAGATAAGATTTTTTTGAAAATATTTCCATTTTTATTTCACTATGTAATATGTTTCTTTATTACCCACAAGGGGATAAACATAGAGGGGACAAACAAGGACAGACAAACGGATCAAGTCGATTACATCGACACCAGTGCGTAACTGGTACTTAATTTATCGACCCCGAAAGGATGAAAGGCAAAGTTGACCTCGGCAGAATCTGAACTCAGAACGTAACGGCAGACGAAAAACGGCAACGCATTTCACTCGGCGTGCTAACGTTTCTGCCAGCTCGCTGCCCTTTCTCTATGTAATATGATGTCAGCAATGACCCGCCTTTAAACAGAAACCTCTCCCCCCAACTATGGAAAAATAAATTGAACGGGGCAAGACAAGCCAACCAAACAGAAAATAAATAAATAAATAAATAATAAATAAATAAAATGAATAAACAAAGCAAATAATCGTTTCTACTCTAAGGTAGAAGGCCCGAAATTTTGTGGGAGGGAGCCAGTCGATTAGATCGACTCCAGTACGCAACTGGTACTTAATTTATCGAGCGCGAAAGGATGAAAGGCAAAGTCGACCTCAGCGGAATTTGACCTCAGAACGTAAGGACAGACGAAATACCTATTTCTTTACTATCCACAAGGGGCTACACACAGAGGGGACAATCAAGGACAGACAAACGGATTAAGTCGATTGTATCGACCCCAGTGCGTAACTGGTACTTATTTAATCGATCCTGAAAGGATGAAAGGCAAAGTCGACCTCGGTGGAATTTGAACTCAGAACGTAGCGGCAGACGAAATATCTATTTCTTTATTACCCTCAAGGGGCTAAACATAGAGGGGACAAACAAGGACAGACAAAGGTATTAAGTCGATTACATCGACCCCAGTGCGTAACTGGTACTTGATTTTATCAACTCCGAAAGGATGAAAGGCAAAGTCGACCTCGGCAGAATCTGAACTCAGAACGTAATGGCAGACGAAATACCTATTTCTTTACTACCCACAAGGGGCTAAACACAGAGGAAACAAACAAGGACAGACAAACGGATTAAGTCGATTGTATCGACCTCTGTGCGTAACTGGTGCTTATTTAATCGACCCCGAAGGGATGAACGGCAAAGTCGACCTCGGCGGAATTTGAACTCAGAACGTAGCGGCAGGCGAAATACCTCTAAGCATTTCGCCCGGCGTGCTAACGTTTCTGCCATCTCGCCGCCTTAAACAAAACAAAACAATGACACAAACTTTCTAGGTGCAGAAAATGAAAACAAATCAATATTTCAGCGAAGCAGTAAACATTGTTACAAAACACGCTTGACAAGAAAAAAACAATAGCTGAATGTCTTTGGTGACCTGTATCAACGGAAGCCATTGTGAGTAACGAATGACTACATACGTATTTTCGTCCTTGTTTAGTTTGAATTGGGATCTTTTCGGTTTGAACGGCAGTTTTTAACATGATTTCTAGGTAACTAAAAAATTTTAAACTTCGTATACTGGTAGAATGTGTTTATAAAACATTGTTTTCTCTTGGCTTTATTGAGAAAATTCTATAGTTTGTAAGATATTCGTTGTTTTTTCTTCAATTTCTGCAATTTCAACCAATCACTGACGTCTATTGAGGTAAAAAAAACATTCTGTGCCGTATGAATATGTCTCTCGTTTAAGAAACAGATTGGGTTTATTTACATTTGTGAAGAAAAAAAGATACCCTTCCCCCCACCCCTAACCCTAACACAGATTAAAACGCAATAGATCGATACTAGGGTCATAATTATGGGTGACAATTTCATATGACACCGCTAGAAAAAACTGCCGTTCAAACCAAAAAGATCCCAAGAAGTTTGCTTCCCAACTACATGGTTTCGGGGTCAGTCCCACCGCGTGGCACATCGAGCAAGTGTCTTTTACTATAGCCTCGGGCCGACCAAAGCCTTGTGAATGAATTTGGCAGAGGGAAACAGAAATATGCCCGTCGTATGTGTGTGCGTGGGTGTATGTAATTGTATGTATATGTGTGTGTGTGTGTGGGGGTGGGTGTATGTAATTGTATGTATGTGTATGTGTTTGTGTGTGTGTGGGTGTATGTATGTGTGTGTGGGGGGTGTATGTAATTGTATGTATATGTGTGTATGTGTGTCTTTGTGTCTACATTTGTTTCCCCCACCCCCTTACACACACCGCTTGAAAACTAATGTTGGTGTGATTACGTTTTGTAATGTAGCAGTTCGGCAAAATCGATGTAATCGATGTGTTAATCGATATAATAGATGTAAATGACTATAATCCCTGTTACACCTTTGTTATCTCGTTCATTTGATGTCAAGATTTTCAGTGCAATGGGCTCGGTATAAACTGGCTGATAACACGCACACATGCATTAAGGCTGTGGTATCTATTGAGCGACTTTGCCTTTCATCCTTTCGGGGTCGATAAATTAAGTACCAGTTACGCACTGGGGTCGATGTAATCGACTTAATCCCTTGGTCTGTCCTTGTTTGTCCCCTCTGTGTTTAGCCCCTTGTGGATAGTAAAGAAATAGGTATTTATTGAGATAAGGCGGCGAGCTGGCAGAAACGTTAGCACGCCGGGCGAAATGCGTAGCCGTATTTCGTCTGCCGCTACGTTCTCAGTTCAAATTCCGCCGAGGTTGACTTTGCCTTTCATCCTTTCGGGGTCGATTAAATAAGTACCAGTAATGCACTGGGGTCGATATAATCGACTTAATCCGTTTGTCTGTCCTTGTTTGTCCTCTCTGTGTTTAACCCCTTGTAGGTAATAAAGAAATAGGTATTTCGTCTGCTGCTACGTTCTGAGGTCAAATTCCGCCGAGGTCGACTTTGCCTTTCATCCTTTCGGGGTCGATTAAATAAGTACCAGTTACGCACTGGGGTCGATATAATCGACTTAATCCGTTTGTCTGTCCTTGTTTGTCCTCTCTGTGTTTAGCCCCTTGTGGGTAGTAAAGAAATAGAAATAGGTATTTATTGAGATTCCTGGGCGGGGAACCGGTGTAGAGGGTTTTTTTTATTTTCTTGAGAGCATCTCCCACATTTCGTTTCTTTCACGGAGCTATAAGTCTTGGGTCAACTGAAGATCAAGTATGAGTTCTTGGCATCTGGAATGTTGAGCAGAGAAATGATAGCATCTGGAGTGCAGGTTTAAGACTGTTAGCTGAAGAAGACTGACCCTTGGTGGTTAGGGTACTCCAAAATCTGTGAGGTTTCTTGATTCACCTTACGCGACTGAGCCGTCTAGTGCTATTTTGTTGTTATCGCTATTCTTCTTCTTCTTCTTCTTCTTCTTCTTCTCAACAGAGTTCTCGATTAGAAAGTAATTTCTACCCCACTCAGAATACCGAATGGAAAACTGATTTTTGTTCGTTTTATCAATTATGGGCATCGGAATATTTAAATATCCACCCCGTTACACATGTTTTAGACATGTTTTAATCGTGTCATTTCAAAATGGTCCCTTCTGTGACAGTGGGAGGAGATGCTACAACATTGTCAATTGTAATCAATAAGCCATTCCACAATTTTTCGAGATACAATGGCAGGTTATAATCTTAGTTCCAGACAACATAGCAATTTTACACAGACACAATTTTGAACAAACATTTGTCGTTACAATATGAAAAAGCACCTTCTTCCAAACGACTTTAACTTAAATGACAAAACACTGTAAACAACAACAAAACATCAAGAATGACTCATCTTTTGCTAGTGTTTCGAGTAAACGTGAGATATTAAACATGAGTCAACTCCTGGAAATACATCCACATTAAGTTGGATAGAAAGAGGGTGTTTTGGTATTAGTACTGTTTCTGTCGCTAATGACAACACCAAAACCTAGGATCAGTCCCAACTAGATGATGTAAAGTTAAGATTCGGGTTTTATACTTGGTCTTTGGGAGCGGTTTTTAAAAGGCTCAAATTCTATTCTACATATTTACATGTACAGATATATAGTGTGGAAGAGGTGACTCCTTATCCAAAGAATTTTCCCTAAAACGAGCAAGGAGGTAATTGTATCTCCTTTCCCAAAGAATTTATCTCAGAGAAACAGAATGTGGAAGAGCTATCTATTTTCTCAAAGAATTTACCGAAGGAAATCACATACTTCTTTTTTCGTTTTTTTTTTTTCAGAAAAATAAAGCAGAGATGGTTCTATAGACTAGCAAAAGAAGAGTTGGTAAACCTTGGTCGATGTGTTGTAGGATATGTGCTCCCTTGACAAAATAGGGTATAAGGAAGAACGTGTATAAGGAAGATGAGGCAAGAAAACAGGAGTCGTGCGTTATGTACATCTTCGACAATGGGATACTGCTGCAGTACATGAGCAGGATAAATACAAGGATTACAGCCAGAGATATTGGGATCGATGTGGACCCAGGGCTCATCGCACTTTTGTTGCACAGCATGAGTAGTTATTGAGTGTGGGGTGGCTTGAGCAACATGTGACCAGGTGGGATCTACTAGAAATCTAGAACCTCTTCAGTTTTAAGTAACAGACACGTTCTTCCTTATACCCTATTTTATCAAGGGAGCACATATCCTACTACACATCGACCAAGGTTTACCAACTCTTCTTTCGCTAGTCTATAGAATCCTCTCTGCTTTATTTATTACTATGACCCGGCAACGCTGGGTCATACTGCTAGTGCATGCATATACAGCTGCGTGCGTGCACACATACACGAGAGTACTGCCCAAATCTCCGACTAATCACATACAGCTAGCTGGCATTCAATTGGCGTATCAAGTTTCGGGCATTTTGATTGGGTTTTGGATAGAAAATTCACAAAAAAAGTCACTTCTATTGATTTTTTTAATGGCTTTGCGGGGTGAATGGGGAAATGTAAAGATGTGCACGACCACTCTTGGACGGTTTTGAATGACCATAGAAAGTGCGACCCTCTAACTGAAAAATTGTGGATTTGTATAAAGGACACGCACACAGAAATTTTGCAGTTTATATATATAGATATTAAAGTTATACTTCTTTGTGAGAACGGAAAAGTCAGTCAGACAGGTGATGCAGAGCAAAAGGCTCAGTTACTGTATTTATCATACCAACTGAATTACCCGGTAAAGCGGGGATTATTTCCAGTTCCCGCTCCCGTTACACTGTTTCATGTTCTATCCCGTTCCCTGTTCAGTTCCCGTTTAAATTACAAATAGATTTACAAATACTGGCAAGTAATACACTTGAATCATAAAAGTGATTGATTTATAACAGGATGAGAGGTGCAGCTCACATCCTTTACATTAAATATTAATCGAAGAAAGAGTCAAGAATTCCGATTGACTTCAACAGTATAAATATTTAATTTTTTGATTCGCAATATATACATTTCTTCCTCTGGGCGAATCGACATCCTAGGAGCATATCGCAGTAGTCAAGTGGAGTGAGTCCGTTCAAGCATAGCGGAGATGCGCCACGAGGTAGCAGCTTGAGAGAGCTGATAAAACACGTCTGTCCTGTTCAGCTGCTGGCGTTCAAGAGGGCGATACGAGGGAATTTCACTGCTGCTAGTTTTCTGCGCATGCGCATGAGGGAACCTCCGGCAGGCCTCCCGGAAGACTCCAGCCCTGCGTACGCGTGCTGGAGATTTCCAAGATGGCGTCACAACAGATTGTAATGCTAAGGTAAAATCAAAGTTGAATTGGTGGATGGTTGGAAGGATGAGAGAACTGACGATGTGAGACTATGAAACGATTGGTGGTTGATTATTATAAAATTTGCAGAGCCTTTTGATATACATTTTCGGTCTTGCCCTCTGGAGCATAAATAAATAAATAAATGATTCGGATTGTTGACTCTTGATCATCGTACATACAGTTGGCCATGGGAAGAAACAGGTTCTGCAAGGTTTAGGCCTACCACCTCCAAGGACTGTCCCTGGGCTTTGTTTATGGTCATTGCAAAACTCAGTTTTACAGGAAATGGCTGTCGCTTGAACTCAAATAACATGTCAGAGGGAATCAGCGGAATTCGTGGTATGAAGGCAACCTTACCACTTGCTTTGCCAGTGAGAATGGTCGCCTCTAAGACTCTTGGCGTCATCTTGTCGATCGTAAGTCGTACGCCATTGCAAAGCTTAGGTGAGTCCAGGTTTCTTAAAAGCATCACTGGTGTGCCAATCTTGAGGTGTGGAGGCACATGGCCTAGTGGTTAGAGCAGTGGTCGAGGGATCGCGGGTTCGAATCTCAGACCGGACGATGTGTGTGTTTATGAGCGAAACACCTAAGCTCCACGCAGCTCCGGCAGAAGGTAATGGCGAAACTTCTGCTGACTCTTTTGCCACAACTTTCTCTCGCTCTTTCCTCTTGCAGCTCACCTGCGATGGACCGGCGTCCCGTCCAGGTGGGGAACCTATACGCCAAGAAGCTGGGAAACCGGCCCTTATGAGCCAGGCATGGCTCGAGAAGGAACAAACAACAAATCCTGAGGTGTAAGTTGTGAGGCGGGAGGCGTGCGTTAGGTAAAAATTAAAGAACAAAACATTAACATTTGCTCTTCCCTTCAGTAAACACATTCTCTATCTCCCGCTCTATCCCTGTCTCTCGTTCTCTCTGTCTGTCTCTCACATTCTCTGTCTCTCTGTCACTTCCCGTCTCCTCTCCTTCCTGATACTGGGGTTTAAATTTTAATCGATTTTACCTAATCAGAAAACAGGATTTCGAAACCGGTATTTTCAGCATGATAGCTGTCTATCACAAAATGAAAGCAAAATCATTCCGATGAATTAATCAAAGGAAAGCAAAGCATTACAACGACCAAGTTGTCAGAATTTCTGAAGTTTTAATAAATAAAGTCATTGGAAACGTTTGAACAAACATGTAAATTATTAGAAAAGGAAAGAGATCGTTAAGGAAGTTTTTTTGCGAAAAATTGCACAAATATGGGATCTTTTCGGTTTGAACGGCCGGTTTTAACATAATTTCGAGGTAACTAAAAAATTTTAAACTTCGTATACTGGTAGAATGTGTTTATAAAACATCGTTTTCTCTTGGCTTTATTGAGAAAATTCTATAGTTTATAAGATATTTGTTGTTGTTTTTCTTCAATTTCTGCAATTTCAACCACTCAATGATGTCTATTGAGGTAAAAAAAACATTCTGTGCCGTATGAATATGTCCCTCGTTTAAGAAACAGATTGGGTTTATTTAAATTTCTGAAGAAAAAAAGATACCCTTCCCCCCACCCCTAACCCTAACCCTAAAACAGATTGAAATGCAATAGATCGATACTAGGGTCATAATTATGGGTGACAATTTCATATGACACCGCTAGAAAAAACTGCCGTTCAAACCGAAAAGATCCCAAATATGTCCTGATCAAGAGACCTATCTGACGAGGAAGACATGGTCTGACATAGAATAAACCAAAATTATATGACATTCTATTGTAAAAATTGCCCGACAACAACGGCCTATTTATCTATGGAAGAAAATGAAACACATTATACATAGTATTATTGCTTCAGTACGTAGGCAAATTGTAATAAATCTTAATACGGTGAGTTGAAAACAAATGTAAAAGCACTTTACCTGTCACTTGTTATTTTAACATCTGTTGATGGACATAATGTAAAAGTCTTTTACTGAGCGTACTAATTCACAAAATCGTATGTGTTAATGGATAAGTAAAAACGAAAGAATAAAGTGTTGAAATTGCTCTTCCCCTCAGTACACATATTCTCTCTCTCCCACTCTGTCTCTGTCTGTTTCTCCCATTCTCTGTCTCTTCCTGTATCTTTCCCTTCCTTGATATCAGTCACCCTCATTATGTCACCACATTTCCCTCAAGAGTCTGTTCTTCTATGAAAGAAAATGAAAGACATTATCTAGAGTATTATTGCTTCAATTCCCCGTGTCTCTTTTTATTTCTGTCTCCTCCCCTTCCCTGATATCAGCCACCCTCATTATACCACTATATTTCCCTCAACCCAACAGTTTTTGCACTCTTCTCATTTTACCATATAATAGCTCAACTCCCGTAGGGGGGGGCCGTTATCGATTCTTATTAAAATCAAATTAACCTATAATTGAAATGGATGTTAGTTCAACATGTATGCAAAGTTTGGTGAAGTTTGGTTCGCTGGTATTGACAGCAAGATGGTAACAGACAGACAAACGGAAATTGTCATTTATATATAACATTAAAGGCCATTTGAAGGCCTTTTGTGCAGAAGAAAGAAAACGTGAGGGTAGTTGCAGAAAACAGCATAAGTGGCAGTAACAATAGGCTCTTCACATAAATATCATGTCTACTGCTGCCTTATCTTCTACAAATTCGTCAGTGACATTTCCAAGAATAGATCAACAGAAGCAAAAACAAACGGAATTGCCTCAACTTCAGTAACATTAACATCGTTAGCCAAACGGGGTTAGGATGCTGAAATGTCGAGGTATTTTCTCTACTAATATAGTAACATCCAAAAGGCGGTGAACTGGCACAATCGAACTGCCTAGCGGTATTTCGTCTGCCGTTACATTCTGAGTTCAAATTCCGCCGAGGTTGACTTTGCCTTTATCCTTTTGGGGTCGATTAAATAAGTACCAGTTACACACTGGGTCGATGTAATTGACTTAATCCCTTTGTCTGTCCTTGTTTGTCCCGTCTATGTTTAGCCCCTTGTGGGTAATAAAGAAACAGGTATTTCGGCTATCTTTACGTTCTGAGTTCAAATTCCGGCGAGGTCGACTTTGCCTTTCATCCTTTCAGGGTCGATTAAATAAGTACCAGTTACACACTGGGTCGATGTAATCGACTTAATCCCTTTGTCTGTCCTTGTTTGTCCCTTCTATGTTTAGCCCCATGTGGGCAATAAAGAAATAAATATAGTAACATCCAAAGGTTCTGAGTATCAATTCTACTTCGTCGGTAACGAAGAAAAAGGTGGAGAAAGGCAAAAAATCACTTAGAGCAGCAATAAATAAGTAAGTAAATAAATACATCTTTATATATAAAACTGAAGTTGTGTGTGTGAGAGTCTGTCTCCTCCGATTTAGATTCCTAACTACTCCCACATTTTGCGGTGCAGTTTAACCAAAAGCAGGTATCTTATAGTTGTGATTCATATCGAGCCCTTTTGGGTATTAGCGCGCGTCTATGATGAGTCTACGATTTAAAAAAAAATTTACCATCATTTTTTCGCATTTTTAATGCATTTTTTGCTCGGTTTATATAAGAGAAGTAACTCTCTAAAAATGCTTATATAGTTATTTCCCTTACAAACTCGAGCAACGCCGGGCGATACTGCTGGTAAAATTATTAAAAAAAACTAAAGAACAAAAGAAAACATAATGAAACCAAGCTACCAGCAATTACTGTGTTGGAAGTCTCTTAGAAAGAGGCACTCAGTTTAGGCCAACTCAATTAAAAGGAGAAACAATGGGAAATGTGTGACACAAAAGATTGGGTTAGGGTTAGGGTTAGGGTTTCTCCAGGAAAGAGTAAGAAAGAATGTGACATATCTCTGTTTTCTTTATGAGAAACAATAGCAGTGAACTTCTGTAGCTCCTCAAAGGGAAACTTAGGAGAAGCTTTGGTCAATGTATGCTGAAGACCAAGGCCGAGGTGAGGAGACAAGGAGAGCAGATGTATTGAGCTCCTGGTTACAAACTATAGCATAGGACAGGGGCGGACCCAAGTGGGGTGGGTCTGAGGGTCATGTGCCCCCTCGAGAAAGGAAGTGCACCCTTCTATATAATGTTATTATACCCTTTTTTCCCGGAATTGTATTTCTTGCTGACCTAGTGCCCTCCCTTTGAAAAATTCCTGGGACCAGTCCTGTAGGGGACTCAAAAATAGTAGGGTCATGACAAGATATATTAGCATAGACAATGACTCATGTTTTGTAATTACCTTTGTGCAACACTATAGACATGGGATCCAAAAGGTGATTTGCAACAATAGGTAACTGGATGGATTCTGTACGGACATTCAGATTGGTCCTAATGGATCCTGAAGAGGGTCATTAGGACCTGGCAATCTCAGAGTTGTATTGCATTTAGAGACTGAAGTGAAAGTCAGTTAGACTGGTAGTGCAGGGTAAAAAGCCAAACTGCTACACATGTGGTAGTAAAGATCTATTATCTGGAAGAAGAGCAAAGGATAGAGAGAGTATTGCAGAGTCACTTTTACAACAGTTTCACAAATGACCTTGGTGCAAACAAATAAGATTGTCTCATTCTTAGTGCGATTAGCACCAGAGACCAATAATAGCTAAAAAACCATGGGATCTCTTCTTCAGCATAGAACTGCCTAGTTGTTGTTTGTTCCTTCTCGAGCCATGCCTGGCTCATAAGGGCTGGTTTCCTGGTTTCTTGGCATATAGGTTCCCCACCTGGATGGGACACCGGTCCATCACAGGTGAGCTGCAAGATGCAGGAGGAAAGAGTGTGAGAAAGTTGTGGCAAAAGAGTCAGCAGAAGTTTCACCATTACCTTCTGCTGGAGCCGCGTGGAGCTTAGGTGTTTCGCTCATAAACACACACATCATCCGGTCTGAGATTCGAACCAGCGATCCTTCGACCGCAAGTCCACTGCTCTAACCACTAGGCCATGTGCCTCCACCATCGAACTGCCTAGAGACAACCACTAGCAGTACCACCCCACTGCATAACAGTAATGAGGAAATGGAGATTAGAAAAGGGTTGGAAACTACTAAGAAAAAACAGTGGACTAAAAAATTGAGGAGCCTAGACAAATGGCAAATAAGAAACAAGAGATCCTTTATGGAAAGTAGTTTACCTCCAATGAGTGCCATAAATTTATGGTAATCTGAAATAAGAAGATTGGCTGCTTAATCTGATACCAACCCTGGAATTAATTGGCAAGAAAATTCAAGCACTTCCTTTGAAGTTCCACATAACAATTGTTACCAGTCAGCAGCAACATTGATAGCAGCTTTAAATTAGTGAATTCCAATGTTCTGACTGTAGTATGGATGTTAAATTTCTTCATAGGTATATATAAGCAATCTTGAAAACGTCTCAATCTTAAGTACTAGTGTTAGACTGGAATATTGTTTTTGATGCACGTTGGAATAATACAATGCATACCTATAGATGAAAAAGCCTTGTGTAAAAGCCTTTTAAACATGCACAGACAGTTTAAATTATTTGACAGGTGCTGAATGTATCAGAGTGGTGGTAGAGTAACTGTACTGAATCATTCAGATCATATCTATAATGGTTATTTATTAGATCAGCAGATCAACTGGTTGCTTCCATTCAGCACAGATTTATAGACTGCACAATCAATCACCCTAGATAGAATGCGCAGACAAGGAGCAAAGGAGCAAACAGATTATTGAATTTGTGGATTGGTAGTGTCGGGATAATTAGAGTGAAATTGATAGGATTATGAAAAACAGCAAATAAATAAGAGAAAATAGATAGAAGGAGTCTTAGCAAGCAAATGAGGGGGATAAGATGAGAAAAAGCATTGTGACCAATGTTGTTTATTCCTTCTCGAGCCATGCCTGGCTCATAAGGGCCGGTTTCCCGGTTTCTTGGCATATAGGTTCCCCTACCTGGACGGGACACCAGTCAGTCGTAGGTGAGCTGCAAGATGCAGGAGGAAAGAGTGAGAGAAAGTTGTGGTGAAAGAGTCAGCAGAAGTTTTGCCATTACCTTCTGCCGGAGCCGCATGGAGCTTAGGTGTTTTGCTCATAAACACACACACCGCCCGGTCTGAGATTTGAACCTGCGATCCTTCGACCGCGAGTCCACTGCTCTAACCACTAGGCCATGTGCCTCCACATTGTGACCAATGTGCTATCAGTGAGAATGTTTCATAACTATTTCTTCAATGCGAAACATGACAGTTGTCAGAACTAAAACTCATGAATAGGCACTTGTTGTTGGTAATGTGAGTGGTAGTGGAGGCACATGGCCTAGTGGTTAGAGCAGCGGACTCACAGTCAAGGGGATCGCGGGTTCGATTCTCAGACCAGGCGATGTGTGTGTTTATGAGCGAAACACCTAAGCTCCACGCGGCTCTGGCAGAAGGTAATGGCGAACTTCTGCTGACTCTTTTGCCACAACTTTCTCTCACTCTTTCATCTCCTGCATCTTGCAGCTCACCTGCGACGGACCGGCGTCCCATCCAGGTGGGGAACCTATATGCCAAAGAAACCGGGAAACCGGCCCTTATGAGCCAGGCGTGGCTCGAGAAGGAACAAATATAATGTAAGTGGTAAGGTACAGAGTTGCGCAATCCCAGAAAGATTAATTTACAACAAACCCCACTTCATGCAATACATCATAGAGTAAACAAACTTGTTTTGGTGGGGTCAATTTGGATCACTCAAAAGCTTTCTTTACAATCAATCATCGTTACTTGGTGGCTGCTCTTAGAATTGTCAGTTTTGGTCCTATTTCCAGAAGCTGAATCATGTTTGCTCAGCAGGCAGACAAAATGGCCACCAAATGGATCTGTTTTGCATCACACACTCAGTTACCGTCTATGTGTTTTGACTGTTGAGTCATTAATGGAAAAAACTGTGATTGTTGAGGGGCGTACTGTCCAAAACTATGGAGGGTCTTGTTGGTATGTCTGAATGACACCACCAGCATCATCTAAACAAATGTGAGGTGGAGACAGGAGCAAAGTGTAACATGGTGACTCAGCTTGCTTGCAGCTCAGCGACTGAAAGTATAAGACCATACTGCAGACAAGTATTTTGGGTTGCTTCTGTGAAAGACTGGTGAAGTTGCTTGGAATACGGTTTGGTGTGAACCTTTAAGGAATAAGAAATGGGACGAGATTATGAGCAGGATAGCCAGTGTTACCCAATAATGGGCTGAGAGGAGATAACTGTCTCTAAAATGGCTTGCAGAGTCAGCAAGTTGTATATTATCTACGTTATCGTTTGACCATCTTTCCTTGTCTCAGTTCTTGTCTGGTCAAATTGGAGTGACTGACCTTCCATCTGTGGAAAGAACACATTCTATTGGCTAGGCAATCCTTCTATTACCAACTTTCTCTTCATAGAAAATTGGGGATTTCCTGGTAAATGATGCACAAATGCCAAGGCTGCAGTATCTACAGAGATTCTTTGAAGATGAGGTTTGATCACTGTTTGTCAGAAAAGTACATTTTCCCTAGCAAGTCTTTCTTTGATGGTGCAGTAATCTTGGGACTTGTTAGAGGAGGACTTGTTGCATGACATCTGAAATGCTCTCAGACACTCCCAGCCCTCTACTAGCAGTGCAATGAGGCTGGTGGAACCTTCATGTTGGCATTCTATAGGTAGCTAGAGGTGTGGTGGTGGTGGTGGGCTGTGATGGCGTTCTTGGGCAAACTCTGAGAGTCAACAAGAAACAACTGACTAGTTTATTCTGAAGAACTTTCATTTGCCTTAAAGACTTTGATAACTCAGAAATTCTTTGCTCTGCAAAACTGCAAGGGAGTGGGGGGGGGGGGTCATTGCTCAATTAAGAAAAATTCTACAGGCATAATCAATGGGGCCCATTCACGATGTATTCAGAGTGATGAAATTGCTGTGTATGTATTCGTTCAGAGTCCAAGCATTGCTGACTTGTGATGTTTTGATAAAAGGTGTTGACATGTGTAAAACAGATTCAGCTATCGATTGAATCCATTGCAAAAACTTCCCTGTTGCCTTCCTTGGCAAGCTAGGAATGACAGGCAGCTTTGGTTTATCTGGTAGCTCAGGCAAAAGAGACAGATGCACTTGAAAAGGCTGAGGACAAACACTTTTGGATCTTTTCGGTTTGAACGGCAGTTTTTAACATAATTTCTAGGTAACTAAAAAATTTTAAACTTCGTATACTGGTAGAATGTGTTTATAAAACATTTTTTTCTCTTGGCTTTATTGAGAAAATTCTATGGTTTGTAAGATATTTGTTGTTTTTTTCTTCAATTTCAACCAATCAATGACGTCTATTGAGGTAAAAAACATTCTGTGCTGTATGAATACGTCCCTCGTTTAAGAAACAGATTGGGTTTATTTACATTTGTGAAGAAGAAAAAAGATACCCTTGCCCCAATCCCTAGCCCTAACTAACCCTAACCCTAAAACAGATTGAAATGCAATAGATCGATACTAGGGTCATAATTATGGGTGACAATTTCATATGACACCGCTAGAAAAAACTGCCGTTCAAACCAAAAAGATCCACACTTTCTACTTTAGCAAAAATCTCACCAAATTTTTAATATTCTACTTAGAAAGGAAAGTGGTGTTAAAGAAGACTGCATCTCTGTAAAATTTTTAAACGTGAATGAGAGCAGAGAGCATGTCCAAAGTGTATGAACTTACACCCTGCATGCACTTGATTAATGGGGAATGACTGCTGGGGGAGGGCACTTATCATTGGTAGTCAAAATGATCCTGGATAGGTAGGGTTCATTGATTTGTTCTAGGTAGCAGTCAGCCCCTTGGTACATTACCATATATTTAGTAGTCTGTCCTTGTAGTTGTAGAAAAGATAATATAGAATAAAAATAATAAATGCGCCCTTTAAAACCTAGCCAGGCTCATGGGTCTGGTTTCCCGGTTTCTATGGCGTATGTGTTCCCTAGCTGGACGGGATGCCAGTCCATTACAGCGTTACTCATTTTTGCCAGTTGAGTGGACTGGAGCAACGTGAAATGAAGTGTTTTGTTCAAGGACACAACGCATTACCTGGTCCAGGAATCAAGACCACAATCTTACGATCATGGTGCTAACACCCTAACCACTAAGCCACGTGCCTCCACAATATAGAATAAACAAAAGTTAAATCATAAACAACTAGCTGTATCCATGTTAACTCCACAGTTATTTTGAAAATTATAAGATTATTGTAAATTCATAGTAAACTATGATATGCTTAAATACTTTTGAAACTGCATTTTTAAAAATAAGTCTTTGATTCTTGAGATGGTGTGGTGCAAAGCTTAGGAGAGAACATCTTTGTTATACACATGTAGCCAGCAATAGAAATGGGAGGGGGTGGAATATTCCCATCTGCCATCTGGAAATCATATAATGTTTTTTCTATGAGCCCATTCAGCAAGCTTGTAATTTTAGGAAATAAAATACAGACATTAACAGATCTCTTAGAAAAGATTTCCAACAACTTTCAAGAATTTTATAACTTAAAAATTTTCAGAGACCAAACTCTTTCAGATGTATATTGTACATCTGCTGGGGAATGGTGATCTACAACTTTTAAACTCATGAAAAAGAGGATGGGCTTTATGGTGTCTGTTCCCATATCCTTGCCAAGCCTTGGCCACATGGACCTTATTTCTCTAGTTCCTAAAAACTTTTTCCACCTCTGTCATCTCTTTTTTTTTCATGAGAGTTATTAGCTATCATTTATTCATTAGGGTCAAGATGGTTGCCTAAAACAGGAGGGGAAAGCTGTGAATATTGAGAACTGATATGGAGTTTGGGAGGTAACAGTATATCTTTTAGGGTATGAACACCTCTTTCCAAAATGAGTAAGGAAAAAGCCTGATATGGTATTCTGATTGAGGAATGTAAGATAGTAGACCTTGTTGAATAAACTGTTCCACATGAGGATAATATCAATGCTGCTCAGGTTAGGAAAGCCAAGTGTTATGAGGTGTGACTAGAAGATTGTAAAGATGCTCACTGGAGTACTACTCATTTTTACTCTTTTACTTGTTTCAGTCATTTGACTGCGGCCATGCTGGAGCACCGCCTTTAGTCGAGCAAAGCGACCCCAGGACTTATTCTTTGTAAGCCCAGTACTTATTCTATCAGTCTCTTTTTTGCTGAACCGCTAAGTGACGGGGATGTAAACACACCAGCATCGGTTGTCAAGCAATGCTAGGGAGACAAACACATACATATATATATATATATATATATATATTATATATATATATATATATATATATACATATATACGACAGGCTTCTTTCAGTTTCCGTCTACCAAAACCACTCACAAGGCATTGGTCGGCCCGGGGCTATAGCAGAAGACACTTGCTCAAGATGCCAAGCCGTGGGACTGAACCCGGAACCATGTGGTTGGTTAGCAAGCTACTTACCACACAGCCACTCCTGCGGCCACTTTCTTGTAGAAGATGGGCATGGAGGCTTTATTGGAACTGGACTTAGACACTTAGACAGTGGCTGCTATCAGTCAGCATCAATCATCATCAAACACCATCTTGAAACAAATCTAGTCAACAGTTGAAAGAGCCAGCTATTGGATATTGGTGAAAAGGGATGAAACCTGGTTGGAGAGGTATGTGTAGGTGTGAGGCAAGGACCTGTTTGGCTATGGTGCAAATCAGACCTGCATGACTCCATTATTTGCATGTTGTGATGATCCCAAAATGGATTTAGCTTGAATACTAGTCAGTCAGGCCAGGAGGTGGAGCCTCATGTCAATGATGGGGTACCAGTACACTGAAAAAAAGGACCCCACCCACCCAAATGTTCATTCTCTCCTGAAGATCTCTAAGAACCTACAAGCATCTGATATCTGGTGGTTTTGATTAACAACACTTGCACAAGGAAACTGTTTCCAATGTGGTAAGAAGCTTGCTTCCCAACTGTATGGTTCCAGGTTCAGTTCCACCGTGTGGCACCTTGGCCAAGTGTCTTCTACTATAGCCTTGGGCAGACCAAAGCCTTGTGAGTGGATTTGGCAGACGGAAACTGAAAGAAGCCCATCGTATATACATATATATATATGTTTTTATATATATATGTTTATATATATAAATATTTATATATATATATATATATATATATATATATATGCACATACATACATATACATATATATATGTAGATGTATGTATGTATATATTTATGTGAGTGTGGTTTTGTCTGTGTTTGTCCCCCGACCTTCACTTGACAACTGATCTTGGCCTGTTTACATTCCATAACTTAGCAGTTTGGCAAAAGAGACCAATAGAATAAGTACTAAGCTTACAAAAAATAAGTCCTGGTGCTGATTTCTTCAACTAAAAAATCCGTTAAGGCGTTGCTCCAGCATGGTTGCAGTCAAATGACTGAAACAAGTAAAAGAATTATTCTAAGGTACAACTAATTACATTGGTAGTTGTGCCCTCATTAGTGAAGGCACGTGGCTCAGTGGTTAGAGCGTCGAGCTTACGATCATGAGGTTGTGAGCTCGAATCCTGGACTGGGCTGCGTGTTGTGTTCTTGAGCAAGACACTTTATTTCACGTTGCTCCAGTTCACTCAGCTGTAGAAATGAGTTTCGACGTCACAGGTGCCAAGCTGTATCGGCCCCTTTGCCTTTCCCTTGGATAACACTGGTGGTGTGGAGAGGGGAGGCTGGTATGCATGGGCGACTGCTGGTCTTCCATAAATAACCTTGCCCAGACTTGTGCCCGGGAGGGTAACTTTCTAGGTGCAATCCCATGGTCTGTGTCATGACCGAAGGGTGGAGGGTCTTAGTTAAGGTTTGAAATGCTACTGATCCCTATATAAAGTTTGTCAAACACTGCAGTACTGTTCAGACAGCTGGCATACTGAGCCCAAATGTCCTTTACTCACCCCTATTTCTTTTGCTGTCTGTCTGCCTGTCTCTCTCCTACACGCATTCACCTACTCTGGATTGTATCTTGAAAACCTCCATCCAGCTATTTGTCAAACTTTTTTTTTCCCTCACAAATATTTCTCAATTACTCTTTTACTCATTTCAATCATTTGACTGCGGTCATGCTGGAGCACTACCGTAAGTCAAGCAAATCGACCCCAGGACTTATTCTTTGTAAGCCTAGTATTTATTCTATCGGTCTCTTTTTGCTGAACCGCTAAGTGACGGGGACATAGACACACCAGCATCGGTTGTCAAGCGATGGTGGGGGGGACAAACACAGATACACAACATATACACACACATACATATATATATAATATATATACATACGACAGGCTCCTTTCAGTTTCCGTCTACCAAATCCACTCACAAGGCTTTGGTCGGCCCGAGGCTATAGCAGAAGACACTTGCCCAAGGTGCCACGCAGTAGGACTGAACCCGGAACCATGTGGTTGGGAAGCAAGCTTCTTACCACAATAGTTTGAATTTGTTCTTCTCTTTCCTGCCACTGCTTCAGCAAAGGCCTCTCAGCTTCTTATTGACTGTATTACCACTGCTATATAAAAACTTAATAGTTTCACTGTTCTCTCATCCTCTTGGCCTTTCTATTATTTTCTTCCTCAGAATCTGATCTTTCTGAAACTACCTTTTCTGTATGTTTTTCCTTCAATTACTACACACTTAGAGTTCAAAGTAAACATTATCTCTGAGAATGTCACTCAGTTATTCCTCTTCCCAAATTAATTTTACCATTTAGACTGATGCAGAGGAAGTAATTGTTCTTTTTAAACTTAACAAAAGTTCTCTTTTTACTGTCAACTATCACACAGAAAGGGATAAGAAAATACTTTCTCAGTTTACTTCCAATTTGTTCTGCAATAATAAATAAGTAGAAATTATATTTGTAAAGTCTCTTCCATCCATAAACATATTTGAAAGAACATTTTTAGGAAACAGAGTCAAAGTACAAAAAATTATGTATCATTTTTAGAGATGGAAAGGGGAGGTCTTCTCAAGTTTGAGTTGTCTTATCTTCCTTTACTACCATTATATGTCAGTTTCTCTGATTGGTTGAAATTTTGAGATTTCGTCCAATCAAAATGTCCGACTTTGCCAGCAGTAAAGAACATGGCCGTCAGGTGTTATGGTTTTACCCTCATCCAGTATGTTTTTGATGTTTTCAAGGTAAGTTGGTCGTTAAATGTCGTAATTAAAGTATCAAATCCTTGCTGATTCCTTTCTCAACGTCTATAGTACTTTAGTCTCCGCGATAGGTTCGATCCGATGGTATTATTACAGATAGAATTTGAGGAAATTCCGTCTCTTGAATGGCATGCTACTGCTACCACTTCAGTGTTATGTATGTGTACGTATCTATGCGTGTGTATGTGTTAAAGAGATCGGTTTCACGTTAATTTCTGCATATCTGTTGGCCTCGATATCAGAGTCTATTACTTTTTAATTAAAATATTGTCAGAAAACAATACCCCCATTCACTAACAATCTGCCCGGAGAAAGCTATTTTTGAGTGACGGGGTTAAATGCAACCCCTTTGCTTTGTGAACAGTTTCTGTGAGTAGCGTGTGTATATATATATGTTGCATGGGGGGACCTGAGAGCGTTTTCATCGCTACACTATATTTGCTTAACAAACACTGTAATTTTAGTCTAAGTTCGATAGAGACTAATTTAATGAAGTCTACAAGACAAAATAACTCAAAATTGATCCATGGGTAAATCTGAATTTTCAGTCCAGAGTTCGTATACGGTGGAAATACGAAATCAATGATGGGACGGGCTCTCAGTTACAAATGATGTGGTGTGCGTGTATACAGATATACACACGTGTGTGTATGTGTGTATTTATGTTTATATAATAGTATTTACAAAATATGTAATGCATATATATATATATATAAACATAATCACACATTCACATAGAAAGTATTGCCGTATATTTAAGCATACGTAACTATATACTCACGCATAAGTATATTGAGCCATACGCACACATACAGTGTGTATATGCGTTTTTGTGTTTGCGTGTATATGTGTATACAATTATAGATGAATGACTTGTATATATAAACCGATAAATATACAGCTAAATACACACGCACCTTAAACAGAAATTAAATAATTTCTGCGAAAATTTGTCAAAATGTTTCTCGGTTGAACATTAATTCCTCGGATTGTTTCTATTTGAAAATGTAACGATCCATTCAATCAGTGAGGGCCGAGAATATATACACACATATATACACACATATTCATACACACCCAGACACAGGCGCGGACATACATTTTCATCATGTCTATGTAGTCATTTATACAAACACATCTGACCACACACACACACACACACACACATATATACACGCACACAGGTATATAGTCATATACACATACTTATGATTATAGACAAATGTATATCCGACGTCTGCAATCCCTCGAGGTCGATGATGATTGTCTACCACATATAATTTCTTTGGACCCGCATATACAGTAATACACACACACGCACGTGTGTGTATGTATATTCCGATAAGTCTCTATATATCTATGACTCGCTCTACCGAAGTGAAATATTAAAATATATATATACACATTCCGGTAAGCCCCTACATGTGTACGACTCTCTCTGTGTATATATATGTATGTATATATATGTATGTATATATATATATAATAGTCATACATTTATTGAGACTTATCGCATACACATAACTATGTGTTTATATTTATATATATATTTACGTAATTTAATCTTTTTTTAATTCCATATTATGATGCCGTGCAATCTTACATTTGAATTGAAGCAGGTGTTTTGTACGCCTTTTGTAATTCCAGTCTGTAAACAATGAAGTGGAGACTGTACCATTTTTATCAGATGTGGAACTGCATCGGCTGAATATCTTTTCATAAAGCTACCAGTAACTTTTAAACATATGGCCTTGTACTTTTGGAACAACGCTACCGTCTTACCACTAATTTCTATCCATGTTAAAGCTGAATGAATCCATAATCGATGAATGTATGTACATGGATGAACTTTGAAAATGATATTATCTTTAGTTTAATTGAACAATCTTTCCTTATTTCATACAAGGATAACGTCATTTATTTTCATATTTACTTATAGAATTAGAATTTGGTGAATTGGTATATAAGAGTTGTGCTTGTGTTGCACATAACAATTACGATGAGAAATAGGATAAATCAAATCATTATATTTATATAAATTACTATATTTAAACTTTTGGAATAGACTGTATTGTTATCGCATTTGTTGGCGTAAATATTTTCATCTATCTTTTAGGACGGGCTATTTATAATATTCTATAGGATAAAGTATAGAATAGCAAGGAACCATCAGTCTGAGTGTGTATGCGATCTGTATGTGCATACATACACATCCACACATAAGTGTGTTCGTTTATCTACCTGTTTTATGAGATACTCAGGTAAATAAACACATGTGTAAATAATCTAATGATGTATTATCAGATTTATATTCAGTTGTCAAGTCTGACATCAGGTTATCGTAAACATTCTTAAAATTTAACCAAACCCTAATACCTTATACCAAAACATCCATATGGACTGTATTCTGTCGAGCAGTCGAGGCTGAATATATCTATCATTGCTTCACCGAAGACTCAGTCTTTGGATTAGCTCGAATCAAATTCCAAAGTGTTTGTTAATTCTCCTCCTTTAAACTCTCATTTAACTATAGTTAAGTTTCATTGGTTAACTAACACCTCAACACTTTATTAATGCCAGAATATGAAGAAGACAGCAAATGAATGCGGTGCCATCCATCTCAAGAAACCTAAGGGAGTTTATCGCTAGACCTGTTAAAATAATGGTCATGCTTTATCTCAAATTATATGCTGTCGTTTTAAGAAAGGAAAGTTCTAGATATGTCTTGATAAACAAAACGACGTGGTGGGTAAGACTGGAATGTCTTTGTCTTTGTAGACGTACTCGACCAGAGCTTATTTGGGTTTAAACGACATCAGAAATGCCTGTGATTAAACACAAATAAATGTTGCTTATGTTACAGTTTAATAATGTTAAGCAGTGAATTGATAGGGAAGTTGTCTGGGTTTTGAACTAGTTTTGTATGTTTAAACTTTATTGTATTATTTCAACACATAACAAGACATACATTGTAGTCGCGATTCACTTAGCTCGGTGGTGAATGGAGAAAGTTCACTGGCATCAGTTCATAAAAGCAACATTCAACCATTTGTTAGATTTTTCTGGAAAGAAGAAGAAAAATAAATATTGATTCCGAATCGCCTCATTGGGAGTTCTTGTATTATTTTAAAGATTACTTTAATAACATATAACATACAATGTATACAATTTGCAAGCATACACACATCTATATATACCCTGTGTATATGATTAGATCACTGATAATATAATATGGTATGGTACATGTCTGAAGTTTGTTCTTTGACTTTTTCGATGAGGATCATTCATGTGTATGCATATATATATATGTATATATATATATATATATATATATATATATATGTATCCACATACATGAATACATTATACACACATACCTGTATATATATACATACGGATATATTGAGACAAAAATCATTTTTATATAGGTCAATATTAAATATTTGTATTGATTGGGAATTCGTTTTCCGAACCCTTACAAAAAGTTATTTTCATAATACCGACAGTTTTTATTGTGTAGCCCTGGGTCATCACTGACGAAGCAGACCTGGAAACAAAGACTCCCCTATCGACCACCCTGTCTTTTTCCTGTGCCCAAGGAATCCAGAACCTCATTGCACCTTTTCTAAGACGGTGATGGTGGGGTGTCGTTTGAATGAGTTTTGGCTGTTATTTCTAGCAGGTAACGTGGCCATATAGAGACTTCATTGTTAGCTTGATCCCGACATATTTGCATTCGCTAATTATGTTCTTTAATTGCAACTATTTATCGAAGACTAGTTTGCGATATTGTTACGTTGAAGAACTCAATCAAGAGGGCCCATACAACGAGAAGGAAGGGGTAGATACGTGCCGTCGCGAATTACAAGCTTTGATTTGAGGTTTCATAGGTTGAAATCTCAAATTCTATAATTTCTTCAGAATTAGCTTTGTTACGAGTGTATATATATATATATATATATATATATATATAAAATATGAATTAGAGATAAAACCACTATTATATATATAACACAATCTCACAAATTTGTATAGTTGTTTGCATCGAACTCAGTGTTCTGAATTTTATCGATCCTGAAAGGATGAAATGATAAGGATTGAAAGACTAAGACTGCTAGGGTTCGAACTCGGCGGGATTTCGAAGGATGTAACTATAAGCTGAAATCTTACTTGTTCGCCGCTGTACACTTTCTTCCTATCTCGACCGCTTTTAAAGTGATAATTTAAAGCATCTACAGTTCTACAGTGCATGTTAATTATCCCCAATCAAATCCGATAAAGGTATCGTTTCATCAGTTTGGGAAGGTACAACGTTGAAGCATTAAATTAAGGCTTCTTCCACAGGTTGCCATAATTTGTTGTATACCTTTACTTTAATTAACCTAACAAATGTACTCGTTTTAGTACTTACGAGAGTTTAGGTCAGTGGTTTTCAACCAGGGTTCCGCCAGTACAGTCCAGGGGTTCCGCAAGAAGTTACAAAAATGCTAAAATCGACAGTAATTTTTAATTCTCCTGTGCAAATATGTGTGCATATAAGACAATTAAATTATTGCACAGGGGTTCCTCGAGCCAGTGGAATGTTTCTTTGGGGTTCCGCTCCAGCGAAAAGGTTGAAAAGCACTGGTTTAGGTTCTGGGTCTCATAGAACAGACAGGGTCCACTCACAAACAGCTACTTCTATTTCGTCGTGGCTGAATTGGACGTTTTGTTCCAGTTCATTTATTTACATATTTAGGAAATGTAGATGCTTGAGATAGGAATATTGTTTGTGATAAAGCTGGCGGCTTACCCCGGGTTAAGTGTGAGGTAGCCCCTCTGTTCATTTATTATAAGTACAGGTCGTTACAGATTTTATTCTTCCAATTGTGAAGATAAGTGAGAAGGGAATTGATGCTGTCAAAAGAATTGCAAAATAATATTGGTCATATGAAGCTGTTCTTTTCACGATCCTCTATTGGAATGGTTTTATTTCGACAACACTAAGGCAGCAAGCTTTGACAGACTCGTTAGCACGCCGGGCAAAATGCTTAGCGGCTTTTCGTCCGTCTTCACGTTTTGGGTTCAAATGCCGCCGGGATCGTCTCCGCCTTTGACCCTTTTCGAGGTCGATAAAATAAGTACTAGTTGAGCACTGATGTCATTTAATCGAATTAGCCCCTCCCTCGAAATTGCTGGCCTTGTGCCACAGTTTGAAACCAATATTGAAGTTGTTGTCCAGCTCCAAATCAACTCTGATGTAGGGTCAAATGCATTCTAGCTGTGACCATCACGTCTTTTTAGGACTATGCACGATTATGTTATCTATCTAATATGTACTTTCTTTATCTAAGAATAACGTGGAAGATTTGGTTTCTGTTTCCCACAGGTCATTGACCGCAGACCGATTTGTTTGGAAAGTGTTTTTGAATCAAGTAGTACAGCTATTTAATTCAATATTAACACAAATGCAATAATGTTTCACATACAACACATAAATAGCAAAAAAACATTCGGTGAGCAGTGACGTGTGGCGGAGAGGGCAGACAAAAGAGAAAATTGATTCCATCGTTTTCTAACGACTCTCATCGCTTTGATTTTATTGAAAGCAAAACTCTGAAAATGTTTTAATAAATCAAGAGACATTTTATTATTATTATTATTATTATTATTATTATTAAGGCGGCGAGCTGGCAGAATCGTTAGCACGCCGGGCGAAATGCTTAGCGTCATTTCATCTGCCGTTACGTTTTGAGTTCAAATTCCGCCGAGGTCGACTTTGCCTTTCATCCTTTCGGGGTCGATAAATTAAGTACCAGTTACGCACTGGGTTCGATGTCTGTCCTTGTTTGTCCCCTCTATGTTTAGCCCCTTGTGGGTAATAAAGAAATAGTTATTTCGTCTGCCGTTACGTTCTGAGTTCAAATTCCGCCGAGGTCGACTTTGCCTTTCATCCTTTCGGGGTCGATAAATTAAGTACCAGTTACGCACTGGGGTCGATGTAATCGACTTAATCCCTTTGTCTGTCCTTGTTTGTACTCTCTGTGTTTAGCCCCTTGTGGGCAGTAAAGAATTATTATTATTATTATTATTATTTATTATTATTATTATTAGTGATATGATAAAAAGTCAGCCAACAAGTGAAGAAATTTATAATGTTTGGTTATTGGATCTGCCATATTATCAGGATTCTTCTCTAATACTGACGTAATGTCGATTGAAGCGATAAAGAAATAAGAACAAGCCTGTCTAAATACGTTTTCTACCTTGAAACCTGTTCTTCACTCCTGTGTTTATTGTCTACTGATGACATACGTTAACACAATTACCTGTATGTTGTTAGCACCTGTTCCCTAATGTAAATCGTATTGTCAGGCACACGCATACACACGCGCGCTTTACAAAGAGCACAGGCGCAAAAAAAAAAACTAAAAGAAATAAAAATATATGAATAAAATAAAGTAAAATATATAAAAAAGAAAATAATAATCGCTCAAAAGTGAATTTTTATGTATGAATAAGTCGGAAATAACACAACTTGCTTCTTTTTTTTTTTTTTTTAATGATCCCTGAGCAAATCTCGGTATATTTGTCGATGGCGACGGAGCTGTTCTCTGTTTGTTCAACAGTGCGGCACACTGGCGCACGCACGACATACACTTTAGATACACCACATACATACACTTCAGATACACCACATACATACGTGCATACACACACATATATACACACGCATGCATATTGTCGTTCGATTGCAGTAGCAGATGGCCACATTCCTTTTCCACCCATTGCAGCTTCCTTAATAAATCACACACACACACGTACATATTACTTTTATTATATATTATAGTCGTTTGATTAATTGTTATCTAGAATTTGTAAACACCATCCACAACTAAATCTTTCCACGAGAAGCATGATGCTGTTTGCATCTACAGTTTACATATGTATATGGTCTAGTTTTATACTCCAGTTTATATGTGTATGTTCCTATATATATATATATATATATATATATATATATATATATATATATATATATATGTAGGTCCCGGGTTGATCCGGGGTTAACCACAGTAAGTAAGCTCCTTCTATATAATATATATATATATATATATATATATATATATATATATATATACATGTAAAATCACAATTTTAATTCAGTATAATTACGACTGTCCTAAGAAAGGCAACGTGAAACTCCGAGTAACAATTTGTGAAGATTTTCGCAGCTTTAATAAAAGCATATTACTCTACCTTGGGTATTTGAGTACTACTTTTTTTCCACCTTGTTTTGCATTTGTGTTTACTGGTGTGTGTATACGCATATGTATGTATATATGATCATACTACTACTACTACTACTACTACTACTACTACCACCACCACCACCACCACCACTACTACTACTATTACTACTACTCTTTATTGGCCACAGAAAATGATGATACACAAAATGATAATAAACAAACATGTTGGGGTGTATATATATATATATATATATATACAATAAGCGCAAAAGAGGCAAAGTTCATTGTACCATAAGAAAAAAATTGTTTAAAAATTCATCGTTTAGAATGTAAACAAAGATACCACACCAAAGGGGGATGGAGTGCCGTCACCTAAGGAGGATGAGGAAGACCCTGATCATCTTCCCGTTCGGGCACTTGCCCTCTCCCGGCTGTCATTATTTCCAGACAGAATTGAAGTCGTGAGTAATAAACAACATCGTTTGAAAATATGCTAGTGAGTTTAGGCAATTCTTTATAAATGATTGCATTCAAAAACGCATACACACAAACACTCACACACACACACACACACACACAAACTCACACACACACACACAAACTCACACACACACAAACTCACACACACACACCCACCACACAAACTCACACACACACACACACACACACAAACTCACACACACACACACAAACTCACACACACACCACACACACAACAAACTCACACACACACACACACAAACTCACACACACCACACCCACACAACTCACACACACACACACACACACACACACAACTCACACACACCACACACACACAAACTCACCACACACACACACACACCACAAACTCACACACACCACACACAAACTCACACACACACACACACACACACACCAAACTCACACACACACACACACAAACTCACACACACACACACACACACACACAACTCACACACACACGCAAACTCACACACACACAAACTCACACACACACACACACACACACACATGCTATGTAGGGACATAAAGCACAAGGTGCCAGATTAGCATTGACTTCCTGTCGGAACACGTAAACAAAAGCGTACTTGCACGGTCTAATCAATTAGTGCTAATTACTGAATGGCATGCTGTTTCCTATCACAACAGTGTTGGTGTTTGAGTATTTACAGAAACAGAGCAAGTTGCTAATGGGGCAGAGAGCCTGTTCTGCCGATTTCTACATAGAACTGACATCATTGTGTGTATCTCTCTTTGTTAGCAACAATTTCATAACACACACACACACACACAATCTCCTCTTCAAGGAGTTTTCAAGTTTTCAAAAGAACACCAGTTGTATGTAGAAATATCTATCTGCCTGTCTGTCTACCTACACACACACACACACATCATATGTGAAATGCAGACAAGTGTAGTGTTCATCATCATCATCATTTAATGTCCGTTTTCCATGCTAGCATGGGTTGGACGGTTCGACCAGGGTCTGGTAAGCCATGGAGGCTGCACCAGGCTCTAGTCTGATTTGGCAATGTTTCTACAGATGGATGCCCTTCCTAACGCCAACCTCACCGTGAGTGTAGTGGGTGTTTATTATGTGCCACCAGCACAGGGGCCAGAGCAGGCTGGCAATCGGCCACGATCGGTTGGTGCTTCTACGCGTCAATATTCTTGATTAAGTCTCAAGACAATCCTGACCCAGCTGTAACCAAGCAACCCATTTTAAGGCATTGTGTACCTCAGAATACATTACACAATTTGTCCTACCTTTTTTTTTTAAAGATAATGAGATATGATTTTAAAGGGATATTTGGCAGCTATCTCTAGCAAAATGCACAACTATGAAGAAGCTGCTTTGTTTGCTTAGGTTTTGTTGTGCAATGAAGACCTCTATTATGTAGTAGAAATAGATAACTAGATGTGTTGTGTAATACAGAAAGGTGTGTTGTGTTAGAGAGGCAGGTGGATTGTGTAGTGTAAAATGCATCATCTAGGTGTGTTATGTAAACAATGATAAATTTCAATTCATGTCATGTGATAAAACTAGGTACTCAGTGTAATTAGTGTTAAAAGAAGGCGTTGGGTTAAATCAGTGGCTACTCTTTTACTTGTTTCAGTCATTTGACTGCGGTCATGCTGGAGCACCGCCCTTTAGTCGAGCAAATCAATCCCAGGACTTATTCTTTGTAAGCCTAGTACTTATTCTATCGGTCTCTTTTGCCGAACCGCTAAGTTACGGGGACATAAATATACCAGCATTGGTTGTCAAGCGATGTTGGGGGACAAACATATACACACACACATACATACATATATATATGTATACGACACATGTATATGATGGGTTTCTTTCAGTTTCTGTCTACCAAATCCACTCACAAGACTTTTGTCGGCCCGAGGCTATAGTAGAAGACACTTGCCCAAGGTGCCACGCAGTGGGACTGAACCCAGAACCATGTGGTTGGTAAGCAAGCTATTTACCACACATTTATTATCTATGGACCCCTTTGATTCCCATTTTACTCTGGTTGGACCCCCATCGCTACTGGAAGTTGAAAAACTAATTTTATAGATACTTCCAAAATTCTTATGTTGCTTTTCTCATATTTACTTGTGTAGATCGAACCATGTAAAATGTTAGAGAGAGTAACAGCTGTTTCTTGCCATAAATACATCTAAAGCAAAATTTTTTCATGGACCCTTAATATACTACTGTGGGTATCCAATTTATTATTTTGCTTGCATGTGCCCCTAATTGCGAATCGCTGTGTTAAATAATGTTGGGTGTAGATGCAGCAGTAGATGTTTATTCACAATGCAAAGCTGGTGGTATAAAGGGTCTTTCCATACAACTAAATCTCACCTTTTGCATATTATACAATATTGAATGTGGTGTATCGTTATGTTATAGTTATATATCATTATGCATCTTTTTGATATCTGCTTTTCCATGCTTGCATGAGATGGATTGAATTTGTCAAGCCAGATTTTCTACAGCAGGATAGCCTCCCTGATGTCAACCCTTATCTGTTTCCAAGTATGGCAATATTTCCCCATGGCCAGACATGTTTTCACAGAAGATTGAAAACAAAAGACACTGCTTGCATCGTGAAAGTGACACACATTTACATCACATGAAGTTAAGGCAAAGAGACAGTAACACTCACTCATACATACACACACACACAAGGCTTCTTTCAGTCTCTCTCTACCAAATTCACAGAGCTTTGCCTGTGGTGCCATGCAGTGGGACTGAACTAGAATCTATATAGTTGGGAAGGAAACTTTTTACAATGTAGCACCTATGAAGTGTATGATAAAATCTGCACCTATACAATCATCATCATCATCATAATTGTTTAACGTCCGCTTTCCATGCTAGCATGGGTTGGACGATTTTGACTGAGGGCTGGCGAACCAGATGGCTGCACCAGGCTCCAATCTTCATTTGGCAGAGTTTCTACAGCTGGATGCCCTTCCTAACGCCAACCACTCCGAGAGTGTAGTGGGTGCTTTTTACATGCCACCGGCACGGGGGCCAGTCAGGCAGTACTGGCAATGACCTAGCTCGAATCCTTTTACACATGCCACCAGCACAGGTGCCAGTAACGCGACGTTTGTAATGATCATGCTTGAATGGTGCCCTTTTATGTGTCACTGGCACGGAAGCCAGTTGGCTGCTCTGGCAATGATCACGCTTGGATGGTGCTCTTAGCACCCTACTAGCATGGGCACAAGTGCCAGTAAGGCGACGCTGGTAACGATCACGCTCGAGTGGTGCCATTTAAGTGCCACTGGCACAATGTATGATAAAACAGTGTTTTGATCTAATTACTCAAGGTGTGTTATGTAATGCACACTAAAAATAGAGCACAAGTATAGTCCAGTGATTGAGTTGTTTCTCAGGTATTCCATTGTATGTCATCATTGGACTAGGATTTTCTATGTTGGGCTGACTTAGCTTTGTGAAATTAGATTTTTGGAAACTGGCAGAAGAAGACCTTTAGACAAACTGTGCCTGTCATTTGAAGGGTCAGCTTCATCACTCGTAGCGCTGTTCCATTTCTGCCTTAGAATTATATCACAGATACAAGTGTCTGGAATACTCAGTCACTTACAATGCATCGAATAGGTATTTCTATGTGGTTTATGGTGTCATTAGTTCACAGTTTCATGGTTGTTTTGCTCTACTGGCAAGTTGTTTTTTTTTAATAGTATAGGCGTGGCTGTGTGGTAAGAAGCTTGCTTCCCAATCACATTGTTTTGGGTTCAGTCCCACTGCGTGGAACCTTGGGCAAGTGTCTTCTACTATAGCCTCAGGCCAACTAAATCCTTGTGAGTGCATTTGGTAGACAGAAACTGAAACAAGTCTGTCATATATATGTGTGTGCATGTGTTTTTGTGTGTTTGTCCCCTACCACCACTTGGCAACCAGTGTTGGTGTGTTTACGTCCACATAACTTAGCGGTTCGGCAAAGAGACCGATAGAATAAGTATCAGGCTTTAAAAAAAATTAGCTTGCTTTCCAACCACATGGTGTGGGACCTTGAGCAAGTGTCTTCTACTTTAGCCTTGGGCTGACCAAAGCCTTATGAATGGATTTGGTAGACAGAAACTGAAAGAAGCCCTTATATATATATATGTATGTGTGTCTATGTGTTTCTGTATCTGCCTGTCCCCTCCCACTGCTTGACAACTGCTGTTTGTGTGTTTATGTCCCCTTAGTGATTTGGCAAAGTGACTCCTAGAATAAGTCCCAAGCTTTACAACTAAAAATCTTGAAGACAGCAATCTAAAGACTGAAAAAAAGATGTCTATATATTCATATGAATTTAACCATTCAGGCATATACATACATAAAGATAGTTTTCATAACACGTTCTTTTCAAAATGGAAAAAAAAAAAAAAGGGTCACTGTGCTGATTTTCATACTCATGAGATGATGTAAGAAACCTTTTTTTTTCCATGTAAACTGTTGTACTTGTTGAACCTCATGTCAGCTTGTGTTGAAGCAGACTAAGGTTGAAAGCACCTATGTTTTTAGAGATACTGACTGAGGGTAGATGACGATATATCTTGGATCTTTTCGGTTTGAACGGCAGTTTTTTCTAGCGGTGTCATATGAAATTGTCACCCATAATTATGACCCTAGTATTGATCTATTGCATTTCAATCTGTTTTAAGGTTAGGGTTAGGGGTGGGGGGAAGGGTATCTTCTTTTCTTCAGAAATGTAAATAAACCCAATCTGTTTCTTAAATGAGGGACATATTCATACGGCACAGAATGTTTTTTTTTACCTCAATAGACGTCAGTGATTGATTGAAATTGCAGAAATTAAAGAAAAAACAACAAATATCTTACAAACTATAGAATTTTCTCAATAAAGCCAAGAGAAAAAGATGTTTTATAAACACATTCTACCAGTATACGAAGTTTAAAAGTGTTTAGTTATGTGGAAATTATTTTAAGAAACTGCTGTTCAAACCGAAAAGATCCTATATATTACTTATGAGCTCATCACAGTAGACTTTAGAAGGTGGTGTGAACCTCTCATGACACTTGTAGCCAATGGTGTAACGTTTTAGCCTCTGTTTGTGTGGAAACAGAAACTGTTGTTTTGTCTCTTATTTTGTGATACCTTTGAACTTCTGAAAATGGTTGTTTATAATGCTCTCTCTCTTTCTCTCTCTGCTATCATAACAAATTGTCACTTCATAGGAAATACTTTTATGTCAAGAAAAGGCATGAGCATCACTGTACATAAGAAGTTAACATCCCAGTCATGTGCATTTGGGTTCTGTCCCCACTACATTGTACCTTGAGCAAGTGCCATCTATCATTGCTCTTGACTGACAAAAGCCTTGTGAGTAAATTTGGTAGAAAGAAACTGAAAGAAGCACATTATCCATTCAAGACTACACTATCCAGTATGCATTTCTTTACTTAAGACAGGAGGGAGTGATTTGAGAGATTTGACTGCTATTTCTAGCAGATCAAGAGACCACGTAGAGGCTCTTTTCTTGTCTAGATAGGTGTAAGTTGTAAAAATTAGAAGCAAGACTTTATTTTCTAGTGTGGCCACATCACAGGTTTTAAACTCACTTTTTTTAGTTCTAGGTTATTCTTGATTGAATAAGCCTTCTTTTTGAACAAAGAAAGGCATTTTGAGATGGGATGGTGGCTACGAACTGTCATCATATACCTCCTATCTTTGTGTTCTCATTTCCGAAATAATGAGAATTATTAAAGGTTTAGTGGAATGATTCACTTGATAAAAGATAATTCATTACATATTGAAATCTCATTTTCTTTCATTGTAATTTCAGGCAAAGATTTTTCTGGTGGGTTGGTTATGGAATACACTAATGGGAAAACACATATGACGGATGTGTGCTTTTCTCTCTCACTCTCTGGGTCCAATGATGTGGAGACATGAAGAATGGGACTTAATTTGGTGCCATTTTAGTGTGCAACCTACTTGACCTTTTACACTTTGGGGTACAGTTTAATCCTAACCTAGATCAGGTCATTTCACAGCATAGCCTATGGGTACTGTGGTAGACCACACACTGAAGCGGTACCCTTAATTCATTTCATCTTCATTTAATGTCCGTTTTCCATGCTGGCGTGGGTTAGACAGTTTGATCAGAGCTGGTCAGCTGGAGGGCTGCACCAGGTTCCACTTGTCTGTTTTAGCTTGGTTTCTTCGTCTAGCGTCTGCTTTCCATGCTAGCATGGGTTGGATGGTTCAACTGGGATCTGGGAAGCCAGAAGGCTGCACCAGGCCCAGTCTGATCTGGCAATGTTTCTACGGCTGGATGCCCTTCCTAACGCCAACCACTCCGTGAGTGTAGTGGATGTTTTTTACTTGCCACTGGCACAGTTGCCAGACGAGGCTGGCAAACGGCCACGATCGGATGGTGCTTTTTACGTGCCACCGGCAGCCTTTCCTAATGCCAGCCACTCCTCAGAGTGTGCTGGGTGTCTTTTACATGTCCTATGTTCCAGTGTTCAGATGTTGCTAGGCTTAATATCACCTTTCATTTCTCCAAGTTAGAAACTTAAAATACTAGCAATAGACTGGAGGTAAAAATTATTGTGGGCTATCTTTGTGTTTCTTTTACAAAATATGATTGTACCTGCATGTGGGAAGCATTAGTTTTCCTGTTTTTAATGACCACCTAAAGTGGACAAGGCACATATTTCCACCTAAACATACCCGTGTATGCATATAAGTATACACGTCTGTCTCTATATATAGTGTCCTTGGTATATTTAAATATTGGTTTATTAAGGTGGCGAGCTGGCAGAATCGTTAGCACGCCGGGTGAAATGCTTAGCAGTATTTCATCTGCCGCGATGTTCTGAGTTCAAATTCTGCTGAGGTCGACTTTACCTTTCATCCTTTCAGGGTCCATTAAATAAGTACTAGTTATGCACTGGGGTCGATATAATCGACTTAATCCGTTTGTCTGTCCTTGTTTGTCCCCTCTATGTTTAGCCCTTTGTAGGTAGTAAAGAAATAGAAATAGGTATTTCGTCTGCCGCTACGTTCTGAGTTCAAATTCCACGGAGGTCGACTTTGCCTTTCATCCCTTCGGGGTCGATTAAATAAGTACCAGTTACGCACTGGGGTCGATGTAATCGGCTTAATCCGTTTGTCTGTCCTTGTTTGTCCTCTCTGTGTTTAGCCCCTTGTGGGTAGTAAAGAAAATAGGTATATTTAAGTATTGGTTTATAATACAACTGTTGTTGTACCATTCTACATCCTATGTATGCCTGTATATTTATGTTTTGCATTTACATGTTTTACAACTACAAGACTTGAATTAGATAACCCTGATGCTGGTATCTCTGTTGTATATGTTTGTGAGCACCTGTTAATGAGTTTCTCACCAGAACCAAAAATGCAAGGTGAAAAATGTTGCTTCGCAACCCATCAAACAGCATCTCAGACAAGTTGTCTTCTACCAGAGTCTTAGGTTGACCAATACCTTGTGAGTAGAATTTGATAGAGAGCAAACAGATGTTTTGGCCATCGGATAAAACCAGTATTGTCTGTTTTGCTCCTTTATGAGCCATAGTTAGCAGTTTGACCAATAGAACTGATAAAGTAAGCACACACATATAAATACACACATACACATCTATATACATGCATATATAGTTACACAAACGCATAAACACATTTATATATACATATAGAACAAGCTTTCGAACTTTGTACATATATGACGAAGTGAAATACCCTGCTTGATACAGCTCATATATATATATATATATATATATATATATATACTCTTTTACTTGTTTCAGTCATTTGACTGCGGCCATGCTGGAGCACCGCCTTTAATCGAGCAACTCGACCCCGGGACTTATTCTTTTTGTAAGCCCAGTACTTATTCTATCGGTCTCTTTTGCCGAACCGCTAAGTAACGGGGACATAAACACACCAGCATCGGCTGTCAAGCAATGCTAGGGGGACAACACAGACACACAACACACACCGCATATATATTATATATATATACACATACATATATACGACGGGCTTCTTTCAGTTTCCGTCTACCAAATCCCTCCAAGGCTTTGTCGGCCAGGCTATAGGAGAAGACACTTGCCCAAGACACTTATATATATATATATAATATTATATAAAACATTATTGGTGAATTGAAGAAATGGAGCTGAACGCAGATTGAACAGAAATCGTTTTATTTCATTCTACACGTGTTTCAAAGGCACAAATTTGTGCTTTCGAAACACGTGTGAATGAAATAACGATTTCTGTTCAATCTGCGTTCAGCTCCATTTCTTCAATTCACCAATAATGTTTTAATTTCAATTATCCGCACCACCGCACGTTGCAACGCCAGATGGTTGTACCTCCAACCGTGCTGTTCACTGCTGTGATTTTTGCTACTAAGGTATCGTTTAAACTTTGATTATTCTACTACAAGATATTCATCTTTATATTTCACAAATATATATATATATCTATATATATATAATAAGTGTGTATGTAAGCATTGTATTATTTCTGTATGGCCTTATGCATTACACGTTAGTGTCCGGCATAACTACATTCCAGGTAAATTATTAAAAACAATGAAAGTAATATGAATGAAGCACATTTTTACGAATTGCTGCGTGCATTGTCGCTTACTGCCCCGTCGAATAGTTCCGATTAATTAGCGGTTGTTTGTTTATCCTTTATTTGGAATCGGTACAGTTTGTGTTTCACTTTTTGGCCCGTCTTGATATGTGTACAAAGTTCAAATGATCACCATGTGTTGTGTGTGTGTGGTGTATAAGCTCAGAATACAAACCGACCACCGTCACTATGCAATGAAACCATGTGGTTCTCCATGTTCTTCACATGTAGCTCCATTATTTGCTGGTTTGTCTGATCCCTCTTTTTATATATATTTGTATGTATATACATATGTATATTGTGTGTGTGTATATATATATGTATTTATATACATGTATATGTATATATATTATGTGTGTGTATAATACATATATATGTATATATATATTGTGTGTGTGTATATATATGTATTTATATACATGTATATGTATATATATATTGTGTGTGTGTATATATATGTATTTATATACATGTATATATATTGTGTGTGTATATATAGATGTATTTATATACATGTATATGTATATATTGTGTGTATATATGTATATATATATATATTGTGTGTGTATATATGTATTTATATACATGCATATGTATATATATTGTGTGTGTGTGTATATATGTATTTATATACATGTATATGTATATATATTGTGTGTGTATATATATATATGTATTTATATACATGTATATGTATATATATTGTGTGTGGTGTATATATATATATATGCATTTATATACACGTATATGGTGTTTGTGTATTTAGTGTTATTTTCCTTTGCTTACGAATATAAATCTGTGTAAATAACAAAAACAGAATGATAGAGAGATGTTTGCATACGAGTGTATATAGTTAGTAGCTATCTCTGAGTTTGTGTTTGTGTTGTGATATGTCGTCCGAGCGTTACGGTGAATGTCCAGTCTAAACACTACATACACAGCCTGCGTGAATGTGTCCGTGTCCATGTATGAGTGAGTGTATATATATATATATTCCGTTGTCAACACTTCATCCATCCATACAGCTGGCTGGCTGATTACCATTGCTGGCTGACAGGCAGTTGCAAAAGCTAAAGCTTGACTGCTTTCCATCCAATTCGTTGTTTGTAGTTCTTAAAGGTGCCCGCGCTCTAGAAATTTTGTTTTTTAAATCTCACTCTTTCCCTTCTTTTACAGCTGTCAGCCCACAGCAACTTGCTGCTGCTACTGACTGGCAGGTTACTCCCCTGTCCCCCGCTCCCATACAAGGGGTTTTGAGAACAAGGTCCTTAGCTTGACCGGGTACCCCCTTAAACCCTACAACCTTTTCTCCCTACTCCTCTTTCTCGCCATCAGTACATTTATATATATTCACCATCCAAAGCAATGAAGATCCTTCTCTATGTGGCCGTTCGACTTGCTAGAAATAACAGCTAAAGCATTCTTAAAACACGAAATCAAATCTTGCTTATAAAAAGGGAAGAACGCATCGGGTTATTGTTGCTCTCGGTACACAGTGTCTTTCCCCCCACCTTTTACTTCTTTCGGTCATTAGACTGCGCCCATGCTGGGGCACGGCTTGAAGGAATTAGTCGAACAATTCGACCCCAGTACTTTTTTTTAAGAAACTGGTGCTTATTCTGGCGGGGGTATCTTTGTCGAACTGCTAAGTTACGAACCTGCATCGGTTGTCAAGCCGCTATAGGGGACGCACATACATATGATAGGTTTCTTTCGGTTTCCGTCTACCTAATCCGCTCACAAGGCTTTTTGTCGGCCCGGGGCTACAACAGAAGACACTTGCCCAAGGTGCCGCGCGGTGGGACTGAACCCGATACCATGTGGTTTGGAAGTAAACTTCTTACCACACAACCACGCCTTGCGTCTATAAGAAAAAAAAGGGATCTTTTCGGTTTGAACGGCAGTTTTTTCTAGCGGTGTCATGAAATTGTCACCCATAATTATGACCCTAGAATCGATCTATTGCATTTCAATCTGTTTTAGGGTTAGGGTTAGGGGTGGGTGGAAGGGTATCTTTTTTTCTTCACAAATGTAAACAAACCCAATCTATTTCTTAAACGGGGGACATATTCATACGGCACAGGATGTTTTCACCTCAATAGACGTCATTGATTGGTTGAAATTGCAGAAATTGAAAAAAAACCAACAAATATCTTACAAACCATAGAATTTTCTCAATAAAGCCAAGAGAAAAAGATGTTTTATAAACACATTCTACCAGTATACGAAGTTTAAAAGTGTTAGTTACGTGGAAATTATTTTAAAAAACTGCCGTTCAAACCGAAAAGATCCAAAAGAAAAAGAAACTGAACGTGATGGCCACGACTGGTCCCTTTACTAATTTTAATGCAAAGCAACAATCACAGTTGTTCGTCTGCACAAACGAATCCCACCCACACCGTCACACCCCTATCTTCACACTTGCGAAACATACCAACAGATTAATTTAGTCATCATTACTGCATCACACAGTATTGTTGAATAATGTGAAATATAAGAGATGCGTATCATGTTTTATAGGAGTTTAGCCTTGCTGTAAAAACGTAAACAAAAAGTCGTTACACCATAATTTTTATTTCTCCGAGGATATTAAAACGGGGGTCGATTTGATTGGTTCAAGAGGTATCAGACCCGTCTGGCTTTGTGGGTAGAGGTGGAAGCACAAACTAGATCTCGCGGGATGGATAGGGACAGTTATTCATTAGAAAAAAAAAAAATCTATTCATAATATAGGTCTGTGCAGGTCAGCGTAAATGGATACAAGGGTCGATATACATTATAACAAGTTTATTAATAATAAAGAAAGGAAAGTATATGAGGTGTTGGGAAAGCTTGTATACGGAGATGTGTGTGTGGGAAAACCCAAACGCATGGTGTGTGTGTGTATATATATATTTCTTTACTGCCCACATTGGGCTAAACACAGAGGAGTCAAACGAGGACAGACAAACGGATTAATTCGATTACATCGACCCCAGTGCGAAACTGGTACTTTATTTATCGACCCCCAAAGGATGAAAAGCAAAGTCGACCTCAGTGGAATTTGAACTCAGAACGTAACGGCAGACGAAATACGGCTACGCATTTCGCCCGGCGAAATGTGTGTGTATATATAGTGGCTGTGTGGTAAGAAGCCTGTTTCCCAAAGGCATGGTTCCGGGTTCAGTCCCACTGCGTGACACCTTGGGCTAGTGTCTTCTGTAGCTCTGGCCGACCAAACTTTGTGAGTGGATTTAGTAGATGGAAACTAAAAGAAGCCCGTAGTATATATATATATATATATATATATATATATATATATATATATATAGTTGTGTGTATCCTGCCATTGCTTGATAACCGATGCTGCTGCGTTTATGTGCCCTAACTTAGCGGTTCGGAAAAAGAGACCGTTAGAATAAGTACTAGGCTTACAAAGAATAAGTCCTGGGATCGATTCTTTGACTGCCCTCAATGCGATGCTCCAGCATGACCGCATTCATGATTTATATATGTATATGCAGGCGTTGTTGTATGGTAAGTTTACTTCTCAACCACATGGTTCCATGTTCAGTTCCATTGCATGGCCTCATGGGCAAGTGTCTTCTGCTATAGCCTTGTATATAGATTTGGTGGACAGAAACTGAAAGAAGCCCATCGCACACACACTCACACACATATATATATATATATGGAGGCACAATGGCCCAGTGGTTAGGGCAGCGGACTCGCGGTTGTAGGATCGTGGTTTCTATTCCCAGACCGGGCGTTGTGTTTATATATACACACACACACACACACACACACACACACACATATATACACACAGATAGGTCCAGACAAGGCTGGAAAACTGGGGTCGACGAAATTGATTCATCCTGTCCTCAAAAATTGCTACCCTTGTGGCAAAATTTGAAACCTTTACTACCTCCGCCTTAGTGAAGGCGGAGGTTTTGTTTCCAGTCATGTTTGTTAGTTTGTCTGTGGACAAGATATCTCAAGAACCGCTGATGAAACTTTCAGGGATGCTTGACCTCATGACCGGTATGGACTGATTAGATTTTGGGATTGATTCGGTACTGGACAAGGATTCTGGATTATTTTTTCCTTTATTTTACTTAAATTTTGAGGGCGGTCAGTTTATATTTAGTATTCTTGTTTGTGAGAGCAGTTGAGTTTATTTCAGATATTCTCATTTTAAAAATCATCTTTAGTTAATCGTTGAGAGGACGTTGGTGTTGATTTGACAGAGGTTTGCGCTCTCTGAGTGCTCTTGTTTTATTATTATTATTAAAAAGGCGGTGAGCTAGCAGAAACATTAGCACACTGGGCGAAATGCTTATTTGTCTTAACGTTTGTCTTTATGTTCTGAGTTCAAATTCCGCCGAGGTTGACTTTGCCTTTCATCCTTTTGGGGTCAATAAATTAAGTACCAGTGCATACTGAGGTTGATCTACTTGACCGGCCCCCTCCCCCAAAATTTCAGGCCTTTTGCCTAGAGTAGAAAAGATTATTATTATTATTATTATTAAGACAGCGAGCTGGCAGAATTGTTGGCATGCAGGACGAAATGCTTAGTGGTATTTCACCCGTCACTACGTTCTGTGTTCAAATTCTGCCATGGTTGACTTTGCTTTTCATCTTTTTGTGGTCGATGAATTAAATACTAATGAAACACTGGGGTCGATGTAATCGACTTATTCCCTCCCCCAAAACTGCTGCTCTTGTGGCAAAATTTGAAATCATTAATATTATTATTATTAGGGCAGTGAACTGGCAGAATTGTTAGCAGACTGAGAAAAATGCTTGGAGGCATTTTATCTGTCTTTACATTCTGGGTTCAACTGGTGCCAGGCTTCACTTTGCCTTTCATCCTTTTGGGGTCAATGAAATAAGTACGAGTTGAGCACAGGAGTCGATACAGTTGACCTACCCTTGCCCCTCCCCACTCAAAAATTGCTGGTCTTGTGCCAAAATTTGAAACTATTATTATTATTATTATTATTATTATTATTATGTGCTGTCTGATAGCAAGTTTACTGAAAGGTGGGTAAATGTCGCAAGAATGGCCAATATAAATCGACCAATTCTGAGGATACACCTGTAGTATAAAAAGGTATTATAAAAGGAGAAAGGGGCTCTTTACCCCAATTTTGACTAGGCTCCCGTGGCTTTTATGGGTTTTTCCATGAGTAACCTTTCGAAGCGCCTCCCCCTATTGGGAATTTCAATTGTTATATTTTCGTTGTTTTCTCTGGAATTTTTACACAGTTTTTTGCAAATGGACAAAACCCTTTGTAACATTCATCCTGTGTTTTGTCCCTTTATGTTTTAATTGATTTTTGTCAGCCCTTGTGGCCAATAAACGAATTAATTATTATTATTATTAAGGCGGTGAGCTGGCAGAATTGTTAGTATGTTGGGTGAAATGCTTAGTGATATTTCTCCTGTCATTATGTTCTGAGTTCAAATTCCGCTGAGGTCCACTTCACCTTTTATCCTTTTGGGCTCAATAAAATAAGTACCAGTTGAACACTAGGATTGATGTAATTGATTCATCCCTTCCCACCAAAATTGCTGTCCTTGTGACAAACTTTGAAATCATATTATTATTAACATTTTGTCTGTCTGCATGTTCTGAGTTCAAAATTTTCCAAGGTCGACTTTGCCTTTCATCCTTTCAGGGTCAATAAAATAAGTGCCAGTTGAGTATTGGGGTCCATTGACCAGAGCTTGTAAGTCAGAGAGCTGCTCCAGGTTCCAGTCTGATTCGGTTTGGTTTCTACAATTGGATGCCCTTCCCCCAAAATTTCTTGCCTTTTGCCTATAGTAGTAGAAAGGATTATTATTATGGAAGTGTGGTGAAGAGGCAGAGTTGATGGAGCAACAGAAAAAAACATCTTGTGATTTGATATTTAGTTACATCTGTTTATGAACTGCATTCAAGTTCCACTGGTGTGGATCTTAAGAAGAGCATCTACTTAACCCTTTCTTTACCAACCTGGCCAAAACCGGCTCTGGCTCTAGTACAAATGTCTTGTTTTCATAAGTTTTGAATTAAAATCTCCCACCAAACCGTAGTCACAATTTATGTTCCTAACATTAGCTTAATGATAACGAAGTTATTTTACTAAATTCTTTGTTATATTTAAAATAATTGAAAGAAATACAGAGCATCTCAAAATAAATACAGTAACGAAAGGGTTAAACGAATAACTATTTAATTTTGTCTAGTTGAAATCACACAGGATTTTAATTTGACTTTTATTTCTCTGGCATTGATAAAAGAAGTACTAGTAACATAGTACTTGTACAGGACAGTCCCCCTCCCCCACTATCTAGGTGAAAATAGAATGAAAGAAAACTCTGAAGGTTGAGTAACATTAAGGAATGGACACGAAGATGGAGCAGATGAGGTTGGCTGACGATGCAAGAAGTTGGAAGCAGTTACATCACTTTCTGTGCACCTATGGCCACTTTAAGTTAAGGATTTTAATTCATGACCATTAGGTAAAAATCTTTTATATTTCAGGCACATTTATTTCTTTTTGCTCCACCAACTTTCTGCATTGCTGGAAGCTTTCTTTATTTCTCTTTTCTTTTTCCACTTTTGTACCACAGTATTTCAAGCGAACTACAACACTCTTGTAGTAAGGTCAGTTTAACTGACCGCATCCTACCTCCAACCTTTGTGTCTTAGTTAAAGAAATCAGTATCATCATGACAAGTGGCAGTGGATGGCCGAATCCTGGCATATTTGAGTACATTGAGAATTGAAGAATTCAAATCTCTGTGGAATTCAATTTGCATCCATCTTCCTTTGGTCAATGAAATAAGTACAAATGACACAAGGTGTGGCTGGCAGTGTGGTAAGAAGCTTGTTTCCCAACCACATGGTTCTGGGTTCAATCCCACTGTGTGACACCTTGGGCAAGTGTCTTCAGGCTGACCAAAGACTTGCGGTAGACAAAAACTGAAAGAAGCTTTGATTGGCCTGTGGGATTGAACCTGGAACTGTGTGGTTGTGAAGCAAGCTTCTTACGACACAGCCATGTCTGTGCCTATAGCTGTCTTAAATTGATATCCATTACTGGTCTTCGTGTGTTTCCTCACTTCCCTCTGTGTGGTCTTGTGTCTGTGTTGGAAATCTTAGATGTCCTGGCACATGTTTGTTGGTGGTAGTAGAAAAGCGGACGAGTGGGAGAATTCTCAGTTTTGTGGCCTGAAGATTGGTAGTTCAAAAGGACCCCGATGATGGGTTTAGGCTCAATATTCTGCTGCATGTTGATTTAGGGGGTGTGATACAAACTTAGCTTTTGTAGAGTTATGATCAGCGTAGGAGTGGCTGTGTGGTAAGTAGCTTGTTTACCAGCCACATGGTTCCAGGTTCAGTCCCACTGCGTGGCACCTTGGGCAAGTGTCTTCTACTATAGCCTTGGGTCGACCAAAGCCTTGTGAGTGGATTTGGTAAACAGAAACTGAAAGAAGCCCATTGTATATATGTATATGTGTGTATATGTTTGTGTGTCTGCATTTTCCCTCCCAATATCACTTGACAACCGATGCTGGTGTGTTTACGTCGCCATAACTTAGCGGTTCGGCAAAAGAAACTGATAGAATAAGTACTAGGCTTACAAAGAAGTCCTGGGGTCTTTTTGCTCAACTGAAGGCGGTGCTCCAGCATGGCCACAGTCAAATGACTGAAACAAGTAAAAGAGTAAAGAGAGCTGGAATTAATCAAACGGTTTTGAATAGGTCAACCATTGTTGCAGTCAGTTTTGATTCTCACTACAATCAGTTTTGATCCTGTTTTCAGAGACCCATTTCTTTGAGGCACACTGGCATCTGCTTGATGGTCAGACTAAATGGCTATCAGAATTATTTTGAATCACATGCTTCAACTGTCAGGGATGACTTCTCTCATCTTTCTCTATTTACTAACTCTTGGAGTCAACATATTTGTGTACAATGAATACTATTAATTTTTTTTATCAACAAGTTTCTTTGTAAACATCACATGTTTTGTAATCTGTCCTTGTAATGCCTTCCTTGTTTGATACCCTTGTGGAAATAAAAGAAAAGACTATCATTTCTGTCGTTATTACAATGAGATTGCAGAAGATAGAGAGCTAGTGTAGATATGTTATCTTGTACTTGCACTTGTGGCGACATTCACCCTGGGCGGGTTGAGTCGGCTTCTTCTACCACCCTCGAGGCATCTCGAACCATGGCAGCCCACGCACGACGGTCCTGCGCCAGTTCACTGGAGATAGCGAGCCAGTCATGGTTCCATTGGCGCAGGCCGACCACCTGCGGACCCGTGAGCACGGAGAGGTCCTCCTTGATCGTCGTAGCCCAGGTCTTCAGCTGCCCACCCACGCATTTCTGCCAGTTGGGAAGTGGAATTGGGAGAAGGACATCACGGCTCAGTTCACCCACCGGACACCTACATGCATGGCCAAACCACCGCAAGCGCCGTTGCAGAAGGACAGATGGAAGGGGCCATAGAGACAGGCAAAGTCGGAGATTGGCGGTGTTACCATACCTAGTTCAACCTTTTGCTGATCTAAATTAAAATCACACTAATTCACTTTTTGCACTTTATTCTTACAGAATCACTAAAATAAATATTAGTAATATACCGAGTTTATTGGTTAGGATTTTTTGTAAAGAGGTCGACTAAGTCAATGATGCAGGCTTTATTTTGTAAGAACCACTTTTACTTAATTGTTCTGTTATATCTGTGACAAGCCAACAAGGAATCTTCTATGTGGTGACTCATCTTGCTTGAATAGCTGTCACATATCAAATCACTCCAAACAGTAGAAAAAAAAGAAAAGAAACGGAAATGACATTGGATGATGTATATTATGTCTGAGGAAAAATGGGATGGTCATGACTAAAATCCCTTTGATCAGAGCCTACTTGGAACCAGACAGCAACAGCATCTGTGATTTAAAGCAGGATATACTGGCCTTGATAACAATAGGCTATAACAGGCCTGTTTTATTTGTGAAACACTGCAGCAGTGATTCTCAACTGGAGACCACGTGACCTTTGGCGAGGGGGGGGGTATGTCCATATGAGATTTCCTTGTTAAAAATTACATGCAGTAAATTGGTTATACTTCTATAATACACAAACTATTTTAACAATTTATTTTTTATATATTTCCTAATAATATTTAATTAAAAAATGTAATAGGATTTTTTTAAACATTGAATAGCTATGAATGACTATGAGGGCCCCATAGTAAAATAGAAATCAAAGAGGTCCTTAGGAAAAAAATGCTTGTGAACCACTGGCACTCCAGAAAGAGGAAAATCTCCAGTGGTTACCCAGTAATTCTTTCAGCCTGAGGGAATGTTTCTTTTGTGCCCCTCTCCCCACCCATCCTGGAAAGAACTGATTTGTCATTTACGTATTTTTTTACACTCTTTTACTCTTTTACTTGTTTCAGTCATGTGACTGTGGCCATGCTGGAGCACCACCTTTAGTCGATCAAATCGACCCCAGGACTTATTCTTTGTAAGCCTAGTACTTATTTCATTTTTTGCCGAACCACTAAGTTATGGGGACGTAAACACACCAGCATCGGTTGTCAAGCGATTGGTGGGGGGGAAACACAGACAAACACACACACACACACACACATATATATATATTTATATATACACATATATATATGACGGGCATCTTTCAGTTTCCGTCTACCAAATCCACTCACAAGGCTTTGTTCTGCCTGAGGCTATAGTAGAAGACACTTGCTCAAGGTGCCACATAGTGGGACTGAACCCTGAACCATGTGGTCCATAAGCAAGCTACTTACCACACAGCCACTCCTACGCCACTGTTCATCTTTGTAAAAGAGCTTCTTAGCAATTTGCTCCACCTGCTAGTAATAGCAGCCAAAAACTTCCCTCAACCTTACTCTCTTAACCTTTAAGCATTTAAACTGGCCATATCTGTCCAGAATATTCTACTTGCTTTATGTTCAAACTGGTCAGATCTGGTCTCTCAAACCTACCCTAAAATGTCATTCTTAAAATATACAATCACATCGAAATCTCAAAGCTATGAAATAATGCATGATTAATTAAAAACAATGTGAATAATTAAGCATTACATTTGACAATAATCTGAAGGTTAAAAAGTTAAATAAATACAGAAAGGACACCTTGGTTAAAATAGTCCGGTGCTAATGCAGTTTCACACCTCTCCTTGAAAAAGGCATTTTTTCTAAAAAAAATTTTTTTTGGATCCCTTTGTTTTAGATGTCGGAGGTTAAACCCCCCAAAAAACAGCCCCTAGTACAGCCATGTAAGTGGTGGGAGAGAGTGAAATAATGGTTGTGTTGGATGCAAGCATGGATGTCTGGTTAAGAAGTTTGTTTTGCAATGATGTTGTTCTGGGTTTGATCCCACTACATAGCACTATGGGCAAGTTCTTCTATAGCCTCAAGGTTGACCAATATGGATGGAATTTGACAGAAAGAAACTATGTGGAAGCCTTGTGTGTGCATGCGCGCGCACACACACAACTTGATTTTATTTTTGTATGCCTTGTTTAGTTTCTACTTTTAAATATTCTATCATTACTCTCAATTTGATTTATTTTCAATGAAGGGCATCCAGCTGTGGAAACACTGCCAGATCAAGATTGGAGCCTGGTGCAGCCATCTGGTTCGCCAGCCCTCAGTCAAAATCGTCCAACCCATGCTAGCATGGAAAGCAGACGTTAAACGATGATGATGATGATGATTTATTGAGCTCTCTGCTAAAATGCTTTGTACAGAAAAAATATTTTCATAATGATTGCTAGGTTTATTTTTATCCTGCAAAGCAGTTCATTTCTGTAAGTTAATTTCATTCTTAATTTTGGTAATTTAGGCTCACATTGTAAAGTATTCTAACTATTTTGCAAACAAATTAAGTCTTCTTGTGATCTTGATGTTTAATACCAGAGTTTGATACAAGCCATAAAATTCTCTCACAACACTCTTTGTTATTACCACCATAGATGTATCATCAGACATCAAGATATTTTATGATCCATTTACTCTCAGAAACCCATTTTTGTTCTCAAGTGTCTCTTCAGTTTGGGTGTAATTATATGCCATTTTAAATTCCTCTCTCTCTCTCTCTCTCTCTCTCTCTCTCTCTATATATATATATATATATATATATATATATATTTACTCTTTTACTCACTCTTTTACATGTTTCAGTCATTTGACTGTGGCCATGCTGGAGCACCGCCTTTAGTCGAGCAAATCAACCCCAGGACTTATTCTTTGTAAGCCCAGTACTTATTCTATCGGTCACTTTTGCCAAACCGCTAAGTGACGGGGACATAAGCATACCAGCATCGGTTGTCAAGCAATGCTAGGGGGACAAACACAGACACACAAACACATACATATATATATATATATATATATATATATATACACATATATACGACAGGCTTCTTTCAGTTTCCATCTACCAAATCCACTCACAAGGCATTGGTCGGCCCGGGGCTATAGCAGAAGACACTTGCCCAAGATGCCACGCAGTGGGACTGAACCTATGTGGCTGGTTAGCAAGCTACTTACCACACAGCCACACCACTAAAAATATATATTTAGTTTCAGATTGTGATCATGCTGGGGAACTGCTTAGAATATTTTTTTTAGTTGAATGAATCAACCCCAGTACTCATTTGTTTTGTTATTCTAGAAGTCACTTTTGTCAAACCCTTAAATTACAGGGACTTAAATACATCAACATTGGTTGTCAAGTGGTTGCGGGGGGGGGGGCGGAGGCAGACTCAAACACAAAGACACAAACACATACACACACACGGCAAGCTTCTTTCAGTTTCCATCTACCAGATCCACTCACAAGGCTTTAGTTGGCCTGTGGCTACAGTAGAAGACACTTGCCCAATGTGTCACACAGTGGGACTGAGCCCAGAACCATGTGGTTCGTAAGCAAGCTTCTTACCACACAGCCATGCCTGCACCTCATAGCTCGACAACTGAGGACGGGTTAAACTTCTTTTGCTATTTTGTCCCATTATTATGTTTGTCTCTTATTATGTGTTTACATATTTTTCACTTGTTGGTGATGTCCTGTACTTGTGCTGACAGTTGAAAGGATTATTATTATTATTATCATCATCATCATCATTTAGCGTCTGCTTTCCATGCTAGCATGGGTTGGACGGTTCAACTGGGGTCTGGGAAGCCAGAAGGCTGCATCAGGCCCAGTCTGATCTGGCAATGTTTCTACGGCTGGATGCCCTTCCTAACGCCAACCACTCCGTGAGTGTAGTGGGTGCTTTTTATGTGCCACCGGCACAGGGGCCAGGCGAGGCTGGCAACGGCCATGATCGGATGGTGCTTTTTATGTGCCACCGGCACGGGGGCCAGGCGAGGCAATAATAATTATCATTATTATTATTATTATTATTATTATTATTATCTCTCATCCTGAAGGTTCCTTTAATACATATTTATCAGTTTTCATACATTGCCTGTATGTTAGAATTAAATTTTGAAATATATGTAAACAGGTACTGTTTATATTTTGTAAGCTATTGCTCCTGCAAATCATCTCCTCTGCTTTTAGGATGACACTCATTTCTATCCCTAGGTGTGTATACATAGCTACATACACAGGTGCAGTTATATCTATACTTACAAATATGTTTCTATATACACATGCACAGTTACACCAATAGCTGAGTGGCTCTCTACCCCCAATACACAGACAAACATATCTTCTACCCTTCTTGCTCGTACACATATACAAGTATGTACTTTGCCCTCTGAATGCATGTACTCCATTACACATAGGCATATACTCACACTCAAGAATGAAAAAGAAACCCCAAACAATACATTAGTACAGACAACAGACTCTCTCTGCCTCTCAAACCTGAAGGGGTTGGCTTATCTGGGCTTTAGTGGTATCCACCCTGCTGGAAGCGTTTAAGCCAGTCCTCTGTTTGGGGGGTAACTTCCTTCCTCATACTAGTTATGAAGGCACCAAAATATGTTGTGGGCCCTTCCCTTCTCATGTAAAATTTTAAAAAAATAATAATGAATAAAATAAAAAAAATAATGGAAATGTATACTCTCTCAAATACACCTACTATTACAGATGTTCTTTTCCTCATGCACTCTACTCACACATATATTCGTCTCATAAACAGATGCAAATTCTTTTATCTGTGTACATACTTTTTCTACTCTTTTACTTGTTTCAGTCATTTGGCTGTGGCCATGCTGGAGCATCGCCTTTAGTTGAGCAAATCGACCCCAGGACTTATTCTTTGTAAGCCTAGTACTTATTCTATTGGTCTCTTTTGCTGAACCGCTAAGTTATGGTGATGTAAACACACCAGCGATGTTAGGGGGACAAACACAGACATACATACATACAGACACATACATACATACATACACACACACACACATATCTAGTTTCAGCTCACGAGCTGTGGCCATGCTGGGGCACCGCCATTAAACAATGTGTTACACTTACTGCATCTAGGTTTCCCAAGCAGTCATCCATCTAAGTACTGACTAGGCTCGACGTTGCTTAACTTTGGTGATCGGACGAGAACCAGTGCTTTCAACATGATATGGCCATAAGCGATATATATATATATTTACATATATACGATGGGCTTCTTTCAGTTTCTGTCTACTAAATCCACTAACAAGATTTTGGTCGACCCGAGGCTATAGTAGAAGACTCTTGCCCAAAGTGCCATGCAGTGGGACTGAACCCGGAACCATGTGGTTGGTAAACAAGCTACTTACCACACAGCCACTCCTACGCCTACATGTACACTTATGTGAATGTAAAGTCTTACAAAGCTACCCTGCCATTCTTCAGTTCAATGACCTCTTGCTAATGCCCTTGCCCCTCATTACCCACCCATCAAATTAGATCCCTACTACACTAATCCACCTTTTTTTTCTCATCAGTCATAGATTATATCTTTTTGTATCGGCATTGAAACATATTTTAAAGCTTTTTATTTATTTAATATTATATTTATAGACACAATCGTGACTGTGTTGTAAGTAGCTTGCTTCCCAACCACATGGTTCTGGGTTCACCCCTACTGCATGGCACCTCAGGCAAGTGTCTTCTACTATAGCCTTATAACAACAAGCTTAATAATCCTTTCTACTAAATGCACAAGGCCTGAAATGTTGGGGGTGGGGGCTCATCAATTACATCGACCTCAATATGCAACTAGTACCCAAAAAGATGAAAGGCAAAGTTGACCTCGGCGGAATTTGAACTCAGAACGACAAAATACTGCCATAATAACGACAGTTATTTTACTAAATTCTTCATTATTTTCAAAATTAATTGAAACAAAGACAGTGTATGCCAACAGACACATAATGGTAACAAAAGGGCTGGCGGTGTACTAACTTCAACAGAGTATTCTTCTCAATTCCATCTATACACATACATATATCTACTCATATACATGCATACACCCACCTACCCCAATTGCAGTATTGTACAAATAAACCTCTATGTGGTCACATGACCTCCTAGAAGTAGCAATCAAATAGGATCTTTTCGGTTTGAACGGTAGTTTTTTAACATAATTTCTAGGTAACTAAAAAATTTTAAACTTCGTATACTGGTAGAATGTGTTTATAAAATATCTTTTTCTCTTGGCTTTATTGAGAAAATTCTATAGTTTGTAAGATATTTGTTGTTTTTTCTTCAATTTCTGCAATTTCAACCAATCAATGATGTCAATTGAGGTAAAAAAAAACACATTCTGTGCCGTATGAATATGTCCCTCGTTTAAGAAACAGATTGGGTTTATTTACTTTTGTGAAGAAAAAAGATATCCTTCCCCCACCGCTAACCCTAACCCTAAAAGAGATTGAAATGCAATAGATCGATTCTAGGGTCATAATTATGGGTGACAATTTCATATGACACCGTTAGAAAAAACTGCCGTTCAAACCGAAAAGATCCATCAAATGTCTCACAAATCATACCTTATTTTCGAAAAGGTAAGGATACATTGGATAATGTAGTCTTGGATACCCCTAATTATATAGTTTAAATGCCTTTGGTCATTGGTTTTTTTGGTCAGGGCTGACCTGGAGCTAAACCACAATAGCTCTGATGGTATTACACAGTATTACGTAAGCAGAAGTCAACCTTAATTTTAGGAAGCTCAGTTTTATACCAAGGAAGTTACAGTCACACACATACACACACATTCTCTCCCTCCCTCTTGAACACACACCTACACCATCTTTTTATCTTACATAGTTTATCACTGACAGACCCACCCTTTTCTCTCTCATCCCCCCACACACTCAATCTTACTGTATCACATATAAAACATCTTTTTTCACATACATACACACGCACTCTTCCACAGTCTTTTTGTGTTGCATTTTCTATCACGGATATATGCACTTCCTATACTTCACACACCCACACACAATCTCTCTCCATTACCTGTTATGTCATGCACACACACACACACACACACACTTGTGTCTGTGTACATATATACTTATATATATATCACTTTGTGTCTCTCACATGTGGACATAGCCATACACATTTTGTTCCTCATTATCCCACTCATATACACCCTACCCTTCACACAATACAATACCTTTATTCATCCATTTCTACTTCATTCACACAGACACACACACACAACTCTCTCTCCTACATACAATCTCATTTAATAACCATATCTTTCTGTTTTTTTTTTATAATTTTTATCTGCCATCCTCCACATGTTCTCATCTTCATCTTCCTATCAACACAGACTGAAGGAAATACCTAAGGGAAAATTCTACATACTAGACACACACACTGTAAAGTCTCACATCTGTAATACTGTCAGATAAAAGACTTTGATTTACTGCAATTATCCATAGATTTAGTAGACAAAATCTCCCCCCAGAGGGTTTAGACCCTAAAGGTACAAAAAGCAAGAGAGATAACAGCAATAAATGGCAACTAATTGAAATTTTTGGAAACTAAAGATAGGAGTGGATCTTGTCTTTAAAGTCAACACTCTTTCTTATTTACATACATTGCTTTGTATAGGTTCTTACAAAAACATGGTGTGTTTATTTTACATACACAGGCATACACATCATTTCCCCCTCTTTTCCTTAAACATACAACCTCCACACTCCTTCACACTCGGTCCTGTAATTATAGATGGAGAACACTAAGCGTAGTGTGTGGAATGTGCTGAAGACACAAAAAAAATCCTCCATTTCTGTGATGAAAAGATTATGTTGAAATCCCTTGAGGCTTTCTCTTAGCCCCAGGGATAATATCTCACTTGACAGAGAATTAAAGCTAGATGTGGTTCATAGAATACAATAGTGATGTTTTGAAGCTGAACTCTGCCTGTGACATACACCCTTGGGAACTATTTATATCCCCATCCTCCACACTGTCTTTTTTTTTATCAGTTCCCCCTTTTTTTTTCCTTCTTTTATATACAGACCCCTTATACAGTTATGTATTTTATTAATATATTGGCCCTGATTTGTTACTACTTGTTAACCCCATTGTGCACACCCCACTCCATGGAAACTTCATCTCTACCCCCTCCCCCCACACACCATCACCACCACCACCACCACCATCTTAAAGAGTAAATTGGATTATCAGTTCCTGATATACATTTAAAAAGATGTAATGGCCATGGCTTGAATCCTTTACTTTATGGTCTAATTCATGAACAGCAACACCATCTAAGGAAGCTCTTTGTTAGGGGTTTGGCAAACCGAGGTAAGTTACCCCAAGTGGGGTAAAAATGAAATTCTTGGAGGTAATGAAGACTCATTAGACTTACATAAAATTATATAAAAAATGTGTTCCCTGTTATCTATGATTTTCTTCTATTTGAATCAAGGAGATAACGTTGATGTAAATAAATATATGTTGGGGTGGTCATTTGATTTCTAGAAATAGCAACCAAATTCACCCTCAAATCACTCTTCATAGTAAAAGACTTCACAGTCAAGGCTGGAATGCCTTTAATCGTAGATCTGTCTATTCTATCAAGACTTAAATAATTTAATAAGGTGGCCTGTATGTGGTTCTCTTACTTTTCTAGAAATAATAATCAAAATAATTGAATCATACCCTACCATTTTAACCCTTTGTTATCAGTTACCATATTTCTATTAAAATGCTCTGCTTTTGTTTAAATTAATTTCGAAAATAATGAAGACTTTAGTAAAATAAACTTTATTGTTATTAATTTGGTGTTTGAAGCATAAAATCATGAAAAAGTTTGGTGAAAGATTTTAATTTAGAGCCTGTCTGCATATGAGGGTAGTTGGTCATGGTTGAATAGTTTTTATTATAGGTTTCCAACAGAGTTGATCTTGTTCAACAACAAAGAATGCATCAGACACTTCTTGCTCATCTTTTCCTAATTCTTAGTTTTGACATTCTTATCACTAAATTTTGTTAGTCCATCTTCTACTATCACAGCTAAAAATACTGCCTCTCCCTTTTTTTATTGAAAGAGAGCTATTGTCTGTTTCTTTAGCTGTCTACCCCTGTTTTATTAACTGTCTATCTCTAATTTTGTATCATTAGCTGACTTCCTCTGTATAGGCGTAGGGGTGGCTTTGTAGTAAGTAACTTGCTTACCAACCGCATGGTTCAGGGTTCAGTCCCACTGCGTGGCACCTTGGGCAAGTGTCTTCTACTATAGCCTCGGGCCAACCAAAGCCTTGTGAGTGGATTTGGTAGATGGAAACTGAAGGAAGCCCGTCGTATATATGTATGTATGTGTATGTATATATGTGTGTGTTTGTCTGTGTTTGTCCTCCCAACATAGCTTGACAACCGATGCTGGTGTGTTTACGTCCCCGTCACTTAGCGGTTCGGCAAAAGAGACCGATAGAATAAGTACTAGGCTTACAGAGAATAAGTCCTGGGTTGATTTGCTTGACTAAAGGTAGTGCTCCAGCATGGCCACAGTCAAATGACTGAAACAAGTAAAAGAGAGTAAAGAGTAATGTTTCATTAACTTTCTATCTCTGTTTCTTGCTCACTAATTAATTCTGCCTCTGTCTCCTTTGGTCTCATTAGCTGTCTACCTCTGTCTCTTCTCTCATTAACTGTCTGCTTTTTCTCATTAAATATCTCCCTGTCTCTTGTCTCATTACCTCCTAAGTATTCCTGTCTCTTTTCTGTCTCATTAACTGCCTATCTCCACTTCCTGTCTACTTCTGTTTTCTGTCTTCTTAATTGTATACCTCTAAATCTTACTCATTAACAATTTACCTATTCTTGTCTGTCATTGACCATCTATCTCTTTCTCCTCTCGTTAACTACCTACCTGTGTCTTTTGTCTCTTTACCTTTCTACCTCTGCTTCCAGTCTCATTATATCTACTATCATCTACCTTGTTAATTGTGTACCTCTAGATCTTTCTTATTAAAAATCTACCTGTCTCATCTTTCATTAACTATCTACTTTTATCCCCCCTCTCATCAACAACCTACTTCTTTCTCTTTTCTCAATTAAATATCTACCTATATCTCCTATTTCATTATCTACCTCTATTTCTTGACTCTGTTGTCTGTCTTGTTAACTGCCCTACCATTTCTCATTTAACTGTTTACATATCTCTGTCTTTCTCATCTCATTAGCTGTCACCTACTCTTGTCTCATTAACTGTCTACTTGCATCTGTCACATTAACAGTCTAGTGGGATCTTTTCAGTTTGAACGGCAGTTTTTTAAAATAATTTCCACATAACTAAACACTTTTAAACTTCGTATACTGGTAGAATGTGTTTATAAAACATCTTTTTCTCTTGGCTTTATTGAGAAAATTCTATAATTTGTAAGGTATTTGTTGTTTTTTTTCTTCAATTTCTGCAATTTCAACAAATCAGTGACGTCTATTGAGGTGAAAACATTCTGTGCCGAATGAATATGTCCCTCGTTTAAGAAACAGATTGGGTTTATTTACATTTGTGAAGAAAAAAAAGATACCCTTCCCCCATCCCTAACCCTAAAATAGATTGAAATGCAATAGATCGATACTAGGGTCCTAATTATGGGTGACAATTTCATATGACACCGCTAGAAAAAACTGCCGTTCAAACCGAAAAGATCTGTCTAGTGTCTTCTCTGTCATGAACAGCATACATTTGAACTGAATTGCTGTCTCTGTTTGCTAACATAAGTAATGCTATTATAGAGATATACAGAGGTGCTGGAGGTTAGACAGTTAATGAAACAGAAAGTTGGGATAGACAGCTGTTTAGACAAGAATTATAAGACAATTGGTGAAATAGGAAATATATGGGTAGACAGAGATGAGATGCAGGTACACAGACAATGAGAGAAATATGTGTAGACCACACACATACACACACAGCTAGCAAGTGGCCACTCAATACGCTAGCATTTCACCTGCCGTTACGTTCTGAGTTCAAATTCCGCCGAGGTCGACTTTGCCTTTCATCCTTTCGGGGTCGATAAATAAAGTACCAGTTACGCACTGAGGTCGATGTAATCGACTTAATCCGTTTGTCTGTCTTTGTTTGTCCCCTCTATGTTTAGCCCCTTGTGGGCAATAGAGAAATATATATTACTATTCCACTTAATATTTATGCTACACACCCTATACAGTCTTTTTCTCTGTTTCTTCCTTTTCTGTAGTGTCAATAAGAAAGTAGCCATTGTATATATATTTGTGTCTGTGTAGGCATGTACTTATATCTCTCCTCCTCCTCACATCTTATTTTCCGTGCTTACTTGGGTCTGACCAAATTTGTTGTCTATAGTCAGATGGTTTTCCTGATGCTAATTTTCACCTGTTTCCATGCAAGGGAATATTACCTCTAGCCCTTTGAACACAAATGTTTCATGGAAGATTGTAGAGTGGTGAGCTTTGTTAACTAACAATCAGTGCATGATGTGAAAACAGAAACAAAGACACACGTGTATAGATTATATATATATATATATATTGGAGGAGGTGCAATGGCCCAGTGGTTAGGGCAGCGGACTCGCAGTCAGAGGATCGCAGTTTCGATTCCCAGACCGGGCGTTGTGTGTGTTCATTGAGCGAAAACATATAAAAGCTCCACGAGGCTCCGGCAGGGGGTGGTGGCGACCCCTGTTGCACTCTTTCGCCACAACTTTCTCTCACTCTCTCTTCCTGTTTCTTGAGTAACGCTGCGATGGACTGGCGTCCTGTCCAGCTGGGGGGGAACACATATGCCACAGAAACCAGGAAACCAGGCCCATGAGGCTGGCTAGGCTTGAAAAGGGCACAAAGAAAGAAATATATATATGAATACAGTAACAAAAAAAAATATGCAGCTGAATGAAGAGAAGTTTGAGCTCATCCACTTTGGTGAAGAGGGCACACTCAAACAACCATATACACTATTGTCAGGAGACTTACTCAAACCGTTGGATATCAGAGACTTAGGTGTAACTGTTGACGGCAACTTTTCTGCAACACTGCCGTGAGCAATACGTTATTGCACCTTGCGGAAAATATTCCACCAATATTATCCAAATGATAATTTCTTCACTGCAAATGGTGCTGCTCTTTTCAATGTTATCCTGAAAGAAATTAAAGTAGAAAAGGACCCCATAAACTTTCAAATGGTATCTGGACAAATCCCTCCAGGAAATACCGGATAAACCACTACACTTGGATACGTCTCAGTCAACAACAACTCTCTGCTTGGGTGGTCCATGGTGTCCCAAAATAATTAACCAAAAGATTTTTCCAGGTGGTGCTATTGAGTTATTCATGGCCTGGGCCAATAATGGCCAAAACCAATGTAAGTTACACACACACACACACACACACACACACACACACACACACACACATATATATTATCATTTCATACCTAGATTACCATGCTTGCAGACATATTTTTCATGAACGACTGGAAACAAACAACATTGCTTGCATGATAGTGATGCTTGTTTACTACCTTTACTACTACAACCAAGGGTGTACATGCACTCACACACACACACACACATGCGTGCGCGCACATAAGTAAGTGAACAACAGGTTTTTTTCAGTTTCTGTCTACCAAATCCACTCACAAGGCTTTCGTTAGCTCTGGGATATAGTAGAAGATACTTGCCTGTAACAACATGGTTGGGAAATAAGTTTTTAACCAGACAGTCAAACTTGCATCTGTAATATATGACCGCGTGTGTACCGTTGGCAATTTTTTTCCTCCGTCTTCCTTTCTTTTTTCTATGTTTCTGACAAAGAGCTCCGCTCGAAACGTTAAATCCTCCTTCTTTCTTTCCTTTCCTGAGCGTCCAATAACACATACTTGTTCCATGTCCTCGCGTTGTTGTGTTTTCATGTTTGGATTAACTATATATATATATATATATATATATATATATATATATATGTATGTATAAATATATTGTTCTGATGACCGCATGTGAATCATTGGCGATTTTCTTTCTCCGTCTTCCCTTCCTTGGATCTTTCCTTTTCCTATGTTTCTGACGAAGAGCTCCGCTCAAAACGTGAAACCCTCCTTCTTCCCTTCCTTCCTGAGCATCCAATAATACTATGTTTGTTCCACGTCCTCACGTTGTTGTGTTTTCTCTTTGTGTTTTCATGTTTGGATTAATTTTATATATGTATATATCTGTCTGTTTGTCAGTCTGTCTGTCTTTATGTGTGTGTGTTTTGAAGCTGAGAAGCATTATTTTACTCTACCTTTAGTATTCAAATACTATTTTCTTCATTTTGTTTTGCACCTAAGGCTCACGTGTGTGTGTGCGTGTGTAGTATACTTAAATGGATATATATATATATATAATAATATACGTGCATTTGTGTAATAATCCTTTCTACTATAAGCACAAGGCTTGAAATTTCAGGGAAGGGGTGTGCCAGTCAATTATATCAACCCCAGTACTTGACTGATACTTATTTTATTGACTCCCTCCTCAAGAGGATGAAAGGTAAAGCCGATCTTGGTGGAATTTGAACTCTGAATGTAAAGATGGATGAAATACCACTAAGCATTTTGCCTGGCCTGCTAATGCTTCTGTTAGCTTGCTGCCTTAGCACATGTGTATAATAATAATAATAATACTCTAATTTGAGTATTGAGTTCTTTATCAGATAATATTTGGACTCATGGATTTGAGACTGGCTGTGTCATAGAGAATCTCAACTATCTTCATAACCATACTCACTGCACATACCTCTGTTGCAGTTTCTTTCATTTACATTAAAAAATCATCATCATCGTTTAATGTCTGCTTTCCATGCTAGCATGGGTTGGACAATTTTGACTGAGGGCTGGTGAACCAGATGGCTGCACCAGGCTCCAATCTTGATCTGGCAGAGTTTCTATAGCTGGATGCCCTTCCTAATGCCAACCACTCCGAGAGTGTAGTGGGTGCTTTTTATGTGCCACTGCTTTTTACGTGCAAAAATGTGATACAATTGTAAAATGGCCAATGCATAAGTCTTGATAAGAAAACATTATTTAGAAAACATTATCTAGATGCAGGCCTAGCTGTTGGGGGTGCTTGTCTCTCCTTCGTAAATATATAAGGACACAGGAAATGTGTCAAGGCTGACAGGAAGCGTCAATGCTTCCTAGGGCTAAATAGCAATGGTGTAATTCCCTTTACGGGACTGTCACGTTAAGTTGACAGTATACAACCACTCTATCGCTCCACCACTGCTCATATCTCTCTGAGATATTTAGAAATTTAATATTTCTAATTATTTAGTAGAAATCTCTAAATGTTTTTTTCTCTAATTCAATATAAATTGTGTCTTCAACTTCCTTATGACTTATCTTTTAACATAGCATGCCAAAAAAAACGTAAAAATAAAAAAGTTTACTTGTTGAATTTATGACAATTGACAATTTTCTTCTTGGTAACCCCACTAGTGCAGGTGGCATGAGAAAAGCACTTAAGTACACATTGTAAAGTGGTTGGCATTAGGAAGGGCATCCAGCTATAGAAACCATGCTTAAGCTGACATTGGAGCTTGATGTGACCCTGCTGCTTGTTGGATCCTGTCAAACCATCCAACTCATGCCAGCATAAAAAACAGGCATTAAATGGTGCCGGTGGCACGTAAAAAGCACCATCCGATCGTGGCCATTTGCCAGCCTTGTCTGGCACCTATGCCGGTGGCACGTAAAAAGCAACCACTACATTCACGGAGTGGTTGGTGTTAGGAAGGGCATCCAGCCGTAGAAACATTGCCAGATCAGACTGGGCCTGGTGCAGCCTTCTGGCTTCCCAGACCCCTGTTGAACTGTCCAACCCATGCTAGCATGGAAAGCGGACGCTAAACGATGATGATGATGATGAGGGTGTAGAATGAAAAAATTACTCCTGCTCCTTCTCCCCCACCCCACAAAAATACAAGAGTGAGCTAAGGGAAATAACTCAACTTAACCTATAGCATGACTTAAGGTATGGTAGATGGTGATGTACTGAATGATATTTGTCAAAATTGCAGAATTAAGTGAAATTTCCCTGTTAAGTTTTTGCTCTCTTCCAGTACATTGAGAATCTTTTTGAGTAGGTCATTCGGTACATCATCACTTGCCTGACTTGTAGTATTAGTTGGTCAACTCTTGAGATGAACTAAAGCTTAATATCTAGTTTGGATGACCTTGGTATGAGTAAGTAAAATGCCTTGTTTGACAGCTCGTTGTCGGCCTGTTGCCAGAATCCAACTTGTTGATGTGTAGCTACAAGTTAATACCAGTTGGGCAGAGCAGTGATCAAAAATATTCCATTCATGCTCATCTGTTTTCTTTTCCCCCCTCTTACAGCATTTATGAAATGTCTTTATAGATGTCCTTTTAAGAGAGTAATGTGTGATTTAAGGTAGAGTTAGCTGATGTTTCTAAAACATTGAGTGACCATATAGAGGTTTCTTTGTTGGTTGTCGTTTTGCCCCAGTTTAGAGTCATGATCAAATGATCCCATGATCAAAGGCATTCCAACCATGACCATACTTGTCTGATTGGTGGTAGATGGTGATATGAGTTGAAATATCTTGTTATTTCTAGCAAGTTGACTGATTACGTAGAGTAGACGTTCCCAATCATTTTTTGCCACTGGACCCTTTTGATTCCTATTTTACTCAAGGTTGAGTAAAATAGCCACTCGGTGTCTAAAAACTTATATTTATGATTATAGGCGTAGGAGTGGCTGTGTGGTAAGTAACTTGCTAATGAACCACATGGTTCCCGGTTCAGTCCCACTGCGTGGCACCTTGGGCAAGTGTCTTCTACTATAGCCTCTGGCTGACCAAAGCCTTGTGAGTGGACTTGGTTGACGGAAACTGAAAGAAGCCCGTCGTATATATATATGTGTGTGTGTGTGTGTATATATATATGTATGTGTGTGTATATGTATGTGTGTATATCTGTGTATGTCCCCCTACCATCGCTTGACAACTGATGCTGGTGTGTTTAACTTAGGGGTTTGGCAAAAAAAGACCGATAGAACAAGTACTAGGCTTGCAAAGAATAAGTCCTGGGGTCGATTTGGTCAACTAAAGGTGGTGCTCCAGCATGGCCACAAAAGAGTAAATATTAGGAATTGTGTGAAAAATTGCTTAAATAGTTTGTGCATTGTAGAAATATAACCAGTTTACAACACACAAATTTTAAGAAAAATTTATAGAAACTTTAAAGGTCCATATGGACCCTGGTTGAAAATTACTGATGTAGAGGCTCCTGCATTGCTAACATTAAAATGGTGGCATTTACAATAATTCAGCTGAGAATTTCACTGCCGAGAAATAAATATAAAATAGTAAATGGTAAAACCGTAAGAAACTACATGTAAAATAGACCTTTTCCTTCTTTGTGATGTATATCATTGAAAGATATACACACTGGTAAGGAAATAGATTAACTGGGTTGTTTTTTTTTTTAATTAAAATTACCTTGTTGAATTTCAGAAAGTATAATTTACCCTATCATCACCATTGTTCGACTGTGGTCGAGACAATGGAATTTACTATGCTACGTCAGACTTCACGGTCTATCATAGCATTACGGAGGTCCTGTTGCTGGATGCCTGTATCCCTGGAGGGGATACAGACATCCTATAGTCATCTAGTATTTCAGGCTGAACTGATTACAATACCCCAGGTACCTTGGCTCTGGGGCACCTTAACTAACTAGGGGTATTGCAGTGCAGACACTAGCATAGAGTATAGCAGCTGAGGGATCTCCAAGAAATATGTTTGGGATGCAGCTTTACTCCCTTAGTGTAAGGAGTTAAGGGCCAAAATACTTGCATGAGGAGTGTGGTGGGGTGGGGATGCTGTTTAACTCACCTTAGAATTCCTTACTACTTTGTGTTATTTGTTTAGTGTTGTTTCAAAAAGTATAAGTTTGGTGCTGAAAGCACTGATTGATTGCTAATATTTCCCTTTATATCTACATCCACCCAATGCACCACTTCCTTCAACCTACCCCATGCTGCTTAATATGATACCTTGAAGACAGCTGCGTCAAGAAGTGCCGATCTCTAATTGTGGAGGGAAGTGATGAGAAAGGATCCTCGGACATTGGGCCTCAGTGAGGAGACAACAAGGGACTGAGACTTCTAGTGATTTGCTGTGCACGAGAAGACATATCAAACTAAGTAAAACTGTAATTGTTCCATGAATTGCAGCTGCACATCCTCTACTACTCACTTGCACCTGAGAGATCCTGGTCTTGCAGACTTGTGGGTGCTGGTGCTTTTAGCATCTGTGCCAGTGCCGTGTAAAAGCATCCAGTACACTCTGTAAAATGGTTGGCATCCAGTCAGAGAAACCGTGCCAAAACAGACTAATGAAGCCTGGGCAGCTGGCCAGCTCTTGTCAAGCCGTCTGACCCTTGCCAGCATAGAGAACAGATGTTAAATGATTATTATTATTATGATGATGATGACTGACATTCATTCCTATTTTCATGATGGAAATCGGGACCAACAAACAAAAAGGGCAGGTGTGTTGAATAAGCATCTCACCCCTTTTCATTTTCTTTCTTTTTTTTTTTTTTTTTCATATTTTTCATAATTCTGCCTGAAAAATACCTTCCCAGAGATTTCCTCTACTACCCCACCCCCAACACTCCAGAAGTTATGGAACTTGTTTGTTCATTTGCTCTTGTGTAATGCTTTTTGAATGACAACATGGAGGCCTCAGTGTGTATGTTTGACATGCTAGAAATATCAGCCAGTAGCACCACCCCATTTCTTCAAACCACACACACACCCTTTGCATCTTGTAACGCTGTGTTCTTGAGCAAAACACTTCATTTCACATTGCCCCAGTCCACTCAGCTGGCAAAAATGAGTAACGCTGCGATGGACTGGCGCCCCCGTTCAGCTGGGGAACACATACTCCATAGAAACTGGGAAACTGGTCCCACGAACCTGGCTAGTCTTTAAAAGGGCGCATTTATTTATTTTTATTTAGATGTATGTATTGGTATTTATTGCAAGAAATTTCTATCTCTAACATTTTGCATAGTTCAACCTATACAAGTTAATGAGTGAAAAACAAAACTGGAAATACGAAAGAAGTTTCAATAAATCTAGTTTTTGATCATTGAATGGCTATTCGGGTTCCACCAGAATGAAATAGTAATCAAAGAGGTCCATAGATGAAAAATGGTCAAGAACCCCTGATTTACATCAAATATTTAAAGAACAAGACTGTACATAGCTCATATTACAATCCCAAACCTGCAGGCATATTACCTCATTTCTCTGTCTCTTCTGTCATTACTACGTTTGCTTATGCTCACCTGAACTAGCTGGTCACATGTTACTTTTATCCAACACACCTGTCGGATCTTTTTGGTTTGAACGGCAGTTTTTTCTAGCGGTGTCATATGAAATTGTCACCCATAATTATGACCCTAGTATCGATCTATTGCATTTCAATCTGTTTTAGGGTTAGGGGTGGGGGGAAGGGTATCTTTTTTTCTTCAGAAATTTAAATAAACCCAATCTGTTTCTTAAACGAGGGACATATTCATACGGCACAGAATGTTTTTTTTTTACCTCAATAGACATCAGTGAGTGGTTGAAATTGCAGAAATTGAAGAAAAAAAACAACAAATATCTTACAAACCATAGAATTTTCTCAATAAAGCCAGGAGAAAAAGATGTTTTATAAACACATTCTACCAGTATACAAAGTCTAAAATTTTTTAGTTACCTAGAAATTATGTTAACCAAAAAGATCCCACCTGTCTTTCCTACTCCCATCGCCCATACAGTTTAATTCCCAATCCTTACTCTCAAACCCTCTGGAGTTTCCACTCATCCCACAGTTTTCCAGCAAATGTCAACTTTTTGCTTATTTTTTTCAAGGAAGAGGGACTGTGGCTATGGCTTTCACAGACCCTCTGAGATCAATTAATATTCCTTTTGAACAGTTGCGGGACATGTAGTACAGAAACAGTATCTGAGAGGGCTGACAACAATTACTAACCAGTAACTAGCCTGCTTAATGAAAAATCATATTTGGGAAACCCAATCAAATTCTTAAAGCTCTATAAGCATTAACCTTTTCTGCATTTGTATTTTTAATAAGAATATATCTCTCCATAAGTGTTTGAATTAGATTTCAAAATAAGAATCTTTTATCTTTTACTTGTTTCAGTCATTTGACTGTGGCCATGCTGAGGCACTGCCTTGAAAAGCTTTAGTTGAACAAATTGATCTCGGGTCTTAGTTTTTTTTTAAGCCTGGTTACTTATTCTATCGGTCTCTTTTGCCAAACTGCTAAGTTACCAGGATATAAACATACCAACAGTGGTAGTCAAGTGGTTGTGGGGGGACAAAAACAGAGAGAGAGAGAGAGGGAGGCTTCTTTCATTTTCTGTCTACCAAATCCATTCACAAGGCTTTGGTTGGCTCGAGACTATAGTAGAAGACACTAGCTCCAGTTGCCATGCAGTGGGACTGAACCCAGAAACATGTGGTTGAGAAGCAAGCTTCTTACCATACAGCCATGCCTGCATCAGTACTCTCTTTACTCTTTACTCTTTTACTTGTTTCAGTCATTTGACTGCGGCCATGCTGGAGCACCGCCTTTAATCGAGCAACTCGACCCCAGGACATTCTTTTGTAAGCCCAGTACTTATTCTATTGGTCTCTTTTGTCGAACCGCTAAGTAACGGGGACATAAACACACCAGCATCGGTTGTCAAGCAATGCTAGGGAGACAAACATAGATACACAAACACACACACACACACACACACACACATATATACATATATATATATATATATATATATATATATATATATATATATATATATATATATATATATATACATATATACGACAGGCTTCTTTCAGTTTCCGTCAACCAAATTCACTCACAAGGCTTTGGTTGGCCCGGGGCTATAGTAGAAGACACTTGCCCAAGGTGCCACGCAGTGGGACTGAACCCGGAACCATGTGGTTGGTAAACAAGCTACTTACCACACAGCCAAATAAATAGATATTTGAAAATAAATTTTCAAGGTGATTTGCCTGACAGGTTAAGTAATGCAAATTTGAATCAAGTGTTCTTTCTGCCCCAGGAACACAGAACAGCACTTGCAGTGGATTTGAACTTGTGATTCATGGGCAGGCAGTGTGATGATTTACCTAGTTGGCTACTTCAGTTTTACTGTCTCCGTTTCGTTTGTGCGTAACATCTGAATGACAAAAACTGTGCAGTAAATCAGTGCAGGATTGCAAGTATTGAAAACTCGGCGCAGTAAATGATCCTAATTTTCCGTGTATTAAGATTGTTGGAGGCTGTATGCGTGTGCATGAAGGAGAGAGAGAGAGAGAGAGAGAGAGATGGGAAGTGAGGGATGAGAGAGTCGTGTATGTGTGTGTATATAGTGAAGTGTCTGCTGGAGGTTGGAACGGGCATACATCACACAGAGCGACTGGTGTTATAATAAAGGAGAGCAGATGAAACAGCCTGCCCAGCTGGAAAAGAAAATAGGGATTATGCTGGGATGGAAATGATTCAATGTGAATCATGGATGGAACTCATTGGAAACCACTACTCTTCTTTTTCTCTCTCTCTTCCTTTCTTTCTCCTACTTCCATCTTCTTTTATTACTCTCTTGTACTTCCTTTCTCCTCCTCCACCCACCTTTCAATAATTCTAAGGCTTGGATAGGAGGACAGTGTGTGTGGGTGTTGCAGGGGAGCAGGGGGTTTGTGGGAAGAGGAAATGTTGAACAAAGTAAGGGAGTGGTAGCTGAAAGAAAGAAAAAAACTGGTACCAGCTGATGTGTGTGTGTATTTGTGTGTGTGTGTTTGTGTGCACGCATGTGTGTGTGTGGTGTGTGTGTGTGATATGCTTTATCCCATTAGCTTGCTTGCTGCTGTTAATGTGTGTATTTCCATCCCTTTTTTATTTATTAGTGTTTTCTCTCTCTCCCTTCCTCAACCCAGTGAATTCACCCAGTTCCAATCCCTTCTGGTCAGCTCTTACAGTTCCTATACCCACCTTTTCTCACCTCTATTCATGGCCATTGGTATCATTTCAGTATTGACCATTATTCAATATGAGCGGATTATATATAGACACATATATGTATGTGTGCACGGAAGGTGTGTGTGTGTGTTTATAGGGGGCAGGTACTCCTCCACCACCACCACCACCACCACCGCTGCCTTCTCCCTTTTGTTTCCATGTTTTATCCTGTTTGCATTACCATCTCAGAAGCCTGTATCCCGCTCCTCTCTGCAATCCTAATTCCACCGCATTTTCATCCTGATTATGTGATATACTCTTACTCTTACTCTTTTACTCTTTTACTTGTTTCAGTCATTTGACTGCGGCCATGCTGGAGCACCGCCTTCAATCGAGCAACTCGACCCCGGGACTTATTCTTTTGTAAGCCCAGTACTTATTCTATCGGTCTCTTTTGCCGAACCGCTAAGTAACGGTGACATAAACACACCAGCATCGGTTGTCAAGCAATGCTAGGGGGACAAACACAGACACACAAACACACACACACATATATATATATATATATATATACATATATACGACGGGCTTCTTTTCAGTTTCCGTCTACCAAATCCACTCACAAGGCATTGGTTGGCCCGGGGCTATAGCAGAAGACACCTGCCCAAGATGCCACGCTGTGGGACTGAACCTGGAACCATGTGGTTGGTTAGCAAGCTACTTACCACACAGCCACTCCTGCACCTATGTTATCTGTATGTTTTTCCTGATCAGATCTCCCAGCGAACCCTACTAAATGGCTGTCATTTCTGGATTGTCAGACTAAAGCCTGTTCTTAATTGTTACTTGTTATAATTTCCTTCATTCAACTTTGTCTTCTTCATCTCTAGACCCCCCCCCCCCAGCTAAAATTGTGGCTTTAATAGCTTTAACCTCCTTCTCTACCACACTACCACCATCTCCACCTCCACCTCCACTCCACTACACCGCACCACAAACGCCGCCACCAACCCTCGTGATTCAAATAAAGGTTAAGTTGCAATGGTTTGTTTATTTTCATCTTTGTAGAGTTTTAATGACAAGTGAGGTCATGCCAAAATTGTTGTTTAGTCCCAGATCAACATCACCATCATCATCATTGTTTAACGTCCGCTTTCCTTGCTAGCATGGGTTGGGCTGTTTGACTGAGGGCTGGCGAGCCAGAAGGCTGCACCAGGCACCAATCTGATCAACCTTGATCATAATCAAAATCATTCCGGCCATGACCATTCCATCTTCTTTTTTTTTTACCATAAATCATATAGTTAGAACTACATTACATAATATGTTCTTTATTGTTTTCTTTAAGATGGTAGGATATTACCTTGGGGAGATTTGGCTGCCATTTCTAGTGGTTCAGACACACTGTTGAAGCTTCCTTCCTGTCACCACTACACTCATGCTTTAGGTTTTCTTGTCTTTTGTAATAAACTTTTACTGCTTATGTGCTTACAGGGATGGCATATCGGTAGAAATATTAGTGTTAGACAAAATTATACCTATACCAGCTCTTTAAGAGCTGAGTTTGAATTTTGTTGAAGTCAACTTTGCCTCTTATTCTTTTGGACCAATAAAATAAAAAGCCAGTGAAGTTCTGAGGTTGGTTAATCAGCTCTTTCTTCTCAAAGCATTTCCGACCTTGTGTCTATATAAGAATTTTTACTCATATACTTATAGTGAAACTACAGGTACAATGAATTGTTGAAAAGCCATGCAGGAAATTTATTTTATCTTAAAAATTCTGTTAGAGATATCAGCTCCATAGCAGGTGATTTTAACCTTTTAGCATTTAAATCAGCCATACCAGGCTCAAATATTCTACGTGCTTTATGTTCAAGCTGGTCAGATCTGGTCTCTCACACCTGCCCTGCAATGTCATTCTGAAGAATAAACAATCACATCATTGAAATCGGAAAGCTACAAGATAATGCATGATTAATTCAAAGCAATATAAATAAATGAGCATAACATTTGATAAAGGAATGGGTGCTAATGGGTTAAACTGGGGTCATTGGTTCAAATAGAATTCCATGAAGAAATAATTAGTTTTAAGAAGAATTGTGGAGGCACATGGCCTAGTGGTTAGAGCAGTGGACTCGCGGTCGAGGGATCGCCGGTTCGAATATCAGACTGGGCGATGTGTGTGTTTATGAGCGAAAACACCTAAGCTCCACGCGGCTCCGGCAGAAGGTGATGGCGAACTTCTGCTGACTCTTTCACCACAACTTTCTTACACTCTTTCCTCCTGCATCTTGCAGCTCACCTGCAACACGGACCGACGCCCCGTCCATGTGGGGAACCGGGAAACCCGGCCCTTATGAGCCAGGCAGGGCTCGAGAAGGAACAAACAAAAAACAAATTTAAAGAAAAATTGTCTGTCTGTATCGGCCCTTTATGTTCTTGTTATTGATACATAATTCCCTGTTCTGCAGTGAAGAAACCCTAGAATGAAGAGCAGTCTATAACGATAGGTTGAGATCTGAACTTATAATCTAAAGAGTTCTAAATATTTCAAGGCTTGACAGTTGCTAAAACTCCACATTGACCCCCCCCACCCATCAGTGTTCAACTAGTACTTATTTATTGACCCCAAAAGGGTGAAAGCACTGTCAACATTTGAACTCAGAATGTTGAAATGCCACTAAGCATTATTCCCAGCATACTAATTGTTTAGCTAGATCTCTGCCTTAATAAAAATAAAAATAATCCTTTCTACTTTAGGCATAAGGCCTGAAATTTGGGGGAGCGGGATAGTTGATTACATCAACCCCCAGAAAGGATGAAAGGCACTTCAGTGGAATTTGAACTCAGAATGTCAAGGTGGGTGAAAAGCAATTTGCCCATCATGCTAATGATTCTGCCAGCTCACTGCCTTAATAATAATAGTAATAAACGACCTGATACAATACTAGTTAGTGGTTCTCACAGCTTCTGATCTTAACTGATTGGATGTGTCATCATGTACATTGTTTTGTCTTGGTATAAAAGATGGGCTACAGCAAATATTCTGCTCAATACCACAGATTTGCTTGTCATTTGTTTGACCATAACCAGTTGAGCATGTCCCTTGGTGTCTGACGATATGTGCATCTCTGACCATGAGCAGAAGTAGTAGGGGAGCATTATAGCCATGTGTTGAGAGGAATTCTTTGGGATTTGAATTATTCATCTCTGGAAACTTGGGTGTTTTGTTCATCATCCTCAAAACAAACCTTATTCAGGGACCTTTTGAGCAGGATGGGCTACTCGACTTGAAGAAAATTCAAGTCGAGTTTTTTCGACTTGAAGGTCATGCACTGTTTATCTTGATATGAGATTGTCATGTCGCACTCATATGGTTGTAATGCATGTGCCTGACATACCTTTATCAGATGGGTAGCCATAATGGGTATATTGGGCTTATATATTTGCACCCCAGTGTCACTCTGATGGCATGCGTTTCTCTCTCATTCAATAATAATAATAATAATGATAATAATAATAATGATTTCAAATTTTTGCCACAAGGGCAGCTTGGGGGAGGGGATAATAATAATGCTTTCTCTGTTCACCACTAAGGGTTCACAAAAATGTTGGGGACAGTACAGAACTATACAATGTAAGGTTACATAAAAAAGCGAGTAAAAAGTAGAAAAACAGTAACAACATAAATTTTAATGATGAATAATTCCCCCCAAGCAGGAGTTTTTCTAGAGCAGCTTGCGGAAACTCCACAAAACCACAGTTGTCCTGACCTCTCAGGCAGGCGCCCTCTCCATATTGTCTTCCTTTAATCTATAGGTGCATGCTTAGAGGAGGTCTGTTCACTCGGACCATTCTTGCTACATTCGTCCACTTTTCAACAAAATTACTGGAAGGTGGCACTTCCTTCTCTACTTTCACTTTCCTTTTCAAGTGAAACTTGAAAAAAGTTGATGAGGGCTTGACCAAAGAGGAAAGTAGCTATCTTTAGCCCATTCACTCTGGTCTACCACACAACCTCTTTTGCTAAAGCTACCAAACAAATAAATAGTAGTAGTAGTAGTAGTAGTAGTAATTAATAAAACAATAATCCTTTCTATTATTGGCACATGGCAATGAAATTGTATGTATGTGTGTGGTGGGGTGCGGTGGGTGTAAGTCAATTACATCAACCCCTTAACTCAACTGGCACTTATTTTATCGACCACAAAAGGATGAAAGGCAAAGTTGACCTGGCGGAATTGAAACTCAGAACATAAAGACAAATCAAATGCCACTAAGTGTTTTGCCTGGTGTGCTAACGGTTCTGCCAGCTCACTTAATAATAATAATAATAATAATAATAATCCTTTTTACAATAAGCACAAGGCCTGGAATTTCTGGGGGAGGGAAATAATCAATTACTCAACTCCTGTGCTCAACTGGCACCTGACAAAGTCGACTGGTGGAATTTTAACTCAGGACGTAAAGATGGATGAAATGCCAGTAAGTATTTTGCCAGGTGTGCTAATGATTCTGCCAGCTTGCTACCTTAATAATAATAATAATAATAGTAATGGTTTCAAATTCTGGCTCAGAGCCAGCAAGTTTGGTGTAGGGTATAAGTTTTTTTCACTATGAGTTGGTATTTTGCAAATATTTTAACATGATCTTTTTTTTTATAGAAGGTTTTAATTTAACCATTTAACATTTAAACTGACCATACCTGACCCAGTTATTCTTGTTTTACATTCAAACCAACCAGATCTGGCTTTTCCCATCTACCTTACAATGTCGTTCTAAAAATAAACAATCACCTCATCAATATCTTGAAGTTACATGATAATGCATGATTAATTAAAAAAACAAAACAATGTGAATAACTAAGCAGTACATTTGACAGAGTCATCTGAATGCTAAAGGCTTAACACTTTAGCATTGAAGTCAGCCAAAGTATTCTACCTGTTTTATGATGAAACTGGCCGGGAGTGGCTGTGTGCTAAGTAGCTTGCTTACCAACCACATGGTTCTGGGTTCAGTCCCACTGCGTGCCACCTTGGGCAAGTGTCTTCTACTATAGCCTCGGCCTGACCAAAGCCTTGTGAGTGGATTTGGTAGATGGAAACTGAAAGAAGCCCGTCGTATATATGTATACGTATATATATATATGCGTGTGTGTTTGTGTCTGTGTTTGTCCCCCAAACATCGCTTCACAACCGATGCTGGTGTGTTTACGTCCCCGTAACTTAGTGGGTCGGCAAAAGAGACTGATAGAATAAGAACTAGGCTTACAAAGAATAAGTCTTGGGGTTGATTTGCTTGACTAAAGGTGGTGCTCCAGCATGGCCACAGTCAAATGACTGAAACAAATAAAAGAGTAAAGAGAGATCTGGCCTCCCACACCTACTCTACAATGTCATCCTAGAAATAAACAATCCCTCATTTAAATCTTGAAGGTATGAGATAATTTATAATTAATTGAAAACAATGTGAATAAATATGCATTACATTTGACAGAATAAAGGAATAAATATGAATAAAGGCTTAAATATGAACACTTAAAAATGAAAGCCTTTGTCCCATGGGACCAGGAGCTGCTGTCGCAGAAGGGCTGATACCAAAAATGTTAAAACATATATGGTTCTGTTTATATTTGTTGTGAAATGATGCCTGGGGTGTTGTGTGGTAATGATAAATATATTGATAAACATAAACGGCTTGATAAATGGCTTCTGTACCCGTGGCACGTAAAAAGTCACCATTCGAGCGTGATCGTTACCAACGTCGCTTCACTGGCACCTGTGCCGGTGGCATGTGTAAAAAGATTTGAACGAGGTCGTTGCCAGTACTGCCTGGCTGGCCCCCATGCCGATGGCACATAAAAAGCACCCACTACACTCTCGGAGTGGTTGGCATTAGGAAAGGCATCCAGCTGTAGAAATTCTGCCAGATCAAGACTGGAGCCTGGTGCAGCCATCTGGTTCGCCAGCCCTCAGTCAAAATCGTCCAACCCATGCTAGCATGGAAAATGGACGTTAAACGATGATGATTTATAGCTGTCAACTGGTTTGATATTATTAAAATGGTTTTTGTGAAAGATAGCACCAAGAAACTCTCCCCACCCTTGTATCATTCTTTGGAAAGGATATTATCACAAACTTCTACAAAGCGAAATGTTGAACAAATCATAGTTTTTCTCCTTTCTTCAACCATGATGGCTTACATGTATTCTACACACAAAGGCCATCACTTCTACTTAACACTTTGTTTCTTATTCAAAACTATATTTATTCAATTTCTCATTGAATTCTTTCTATACTCTTTACAGTGTACAACCAGCTTTTTTTATTCCAATGAATTTCTAGGTACAATTTTGACTGCTGTGCTTTTTGTTTACATTGAAAACTAGCAGTCAGATCATGTATATTATTTAAAAATTGAAAATGATGATCAGTTATCTATTTTATCAATATTATTTTTTGTAATAAAAATTCAGAATTTCGTACAGAAATGACAGTATTTCATTCATAATACCTTAACATAATCTAGAAATTTTATATCAATAGGTTATTTTTAGTCATCACCACTGCTGCCACTGCCACTACTACCACTTCCATTGGAGAGGAACGTGTTGTAAACAAGTGTTGATTTAAATCTATGGTCACCTTGCTTTTTCTAATGGAGAAAAATTATTTTTTTTTAAAGGGACACTTTTCAGTAATTAAGTACAGGCTAACATATTTAGTGTAAAAGAGCCAAAAATAATTTTTAGACAGTTTATATTAAACCCATAACGAGAAGAAAAGTCGTTAGTGCTAAAGACAATATCTTTTTCACGGGAGACAAGAAGTTGAACTCCAAAGATTAAATTACTTAAACGTTAAATGGGTGGAGTTTCTTCATGCAACAAATGACAATAAAAAATAATCTATATGAACTTATTGAACTTGATAATAAAAAAACAAAAAAAAAATCAAATACATCTCTCTATATATAAACAGCAAAATGTCTGTGTGTATGTCCTTTATACAAATCCACAACTTTTCAGTTAGAGGGCTCACACTTTCTATGGTCATTTAAAACCGTCCAAGGGTGGTCGTGCACATCTTTACATTTCCCCAGTCACCTCGCAAAGCCATTAAAAAAGCAGTAGAAGTGACTTCTTTGTGAATTTTCTATCCAAAACCCAATCAAAATGCCCGAAACTTGATACACCAATTGAATACCAGCTAGATGTATGTGATTGGTCGGAGATTTGGACAGTACTCACGTGTATGTGCACATGCAGATGTATATGCATACGCTAGCACTATGACCTGGCAACGCCGGGTCATAGTGCTAGTATTTACATAATTTCATTTCAGTTAATATTGTAATATGATTGTTTTGAAAAGCTAATTACCTCTTTTGTTTCAATCTTATTTTAGGATTCAGTCCATTAAGGAAGAATCTCAGCTGGAGACTCTGGGTATATTTTCCAAAGTATTTGATCAACATTTTTCTATGAAGGTAATCATCAATTCCTTTTCTCTAGTTTGTACATTTACTCTTTACTCTTTTACTTGTTTCAGTCATTTGACTGCGGCCATGCTGGAGCACCGCCTTTTAGTCGAGCAAATCGACCCCGGGACTTATTCTTTGTAAGCCCATTACTTATTCTATTGGTCTCTTTTGCCGAACCGCTAAGTGACGGGGACGTAAACACACCAGCATCGGTTGTCAAGCAATGCTAGGGGGGACAATCACAGACACAAACACATACACACACATATATATATATATACATATTTACGACAGGCTTCTTTCAGTTTCCGTCTACCAAATCCACTCACAAGGCATTGGTCGGCCCGGGGCTATAGCAGAAGACACTTGCCCAAGATGCCAAGCAGTGGGACTGAACCCGGAACCATATGGTTGGTTAGCAAGCTACTTACCACACAGCCACTCCTGCGCCTAAAAGCTTTAACAGGCATCTCTGTCTTCCTACTCTTTTCTTGTCCCTCATCTGTTGAAGGTAGATTAGATATGCCTTCTTTTGACACATCAGCAGATCTTATCTATTGTGTTTTACTTATATGGACATCTTGTAATCGCTTTCCTAGCAGATCTGGCAAAGTATCTGATGAAATATTGTAGTGTTTTTTGCTGTGCTGCTACATCAGGGATTTCAAATCTCTCTGGATTCACTCTGTTCATTCATCTGTAAGGGTGAATAAAACAAGGTATAGTCATGTACTAGAGTCACTTCATTTCACTATCCCTGCCCTAACAAATTTGTACTCTTGTAAATGAGAAAAAACAATAACAAAACCCTTGTAAATGCTGTAATTAGGGGTTCCCAACCTTTTTCATTCCTCTGGTATAGTTTAAAAAATAAATTTACACCCTACTTTTTTTTTTTTGCAATTTGTATTTTGATCATTTACCATTTATCTCTTGCTTGTTTCAGTCATTAGACTGTGGCCACGCTGGGGCATCGCCTTGAGGAATTTTAGTCGAACTAATTGATCCCAGTATTTATTTCCTTTTTAAGCCTGGTACTTATTCTATTGGTCTCTTTTGCTGAACTGCTAAGCTATGGGGATGTAAACACACCAACACTGGTTGTCAAGCAGTGGTGGGGGACAAACACAGACACAAAGACACATACACACACATGACAGGCTTCTTTCAGTTTTCACCTATCAAATTTACTCACAAGGCTTTGGTCAGCCTGAGGCTATAGTAGAAGACACTTGCCCATTGTTTTTACTGTTTTGTTCTTACTGTCCTGTTCTTGTTACCACTTTTACCCTCTGCAAAAAATCCCAAATATGTCCTGTACCCATATCATCATCATCATCATCATTTAGCGTCTGCTTTCCATGCTAGCATGGGTTGGACGGTTCAACTGGGGTCTGGGAAGCCAGAAGGCTGCATCAGGCCCAGTCTGATCTGGCAGTGTTTCTACGGCTGGATGCCCTTCCTAACACCAACCACTCCGTGAGTGTAGTGGGTGCTTTTTACGTGCCACCGGCATAGGTGCCAGACGGGGCTGGCAAATGGCCACGGTTGGATAGTGCTTTTTACGTGCCACCAGCAAGGGGGCCATATGCATGTATATATACATATGTACGTAGGTATGTGCATATGTATATGTATATATGCATATATTTATATATTATTTATATTATTATATGATCGAACGCCACGCATCATTTTCCAAACATGTATATATATATACATAGTGAAACTAAAAGAAATGGAAGTATTACAAGTGAAAGTATTAATATTGTGAAGACCTGTTGAGGCAAGTGAGGATCAGAATCGAAATCGATCAATGGAAATTGCAGATGTGTTACCAGTGCCGATGGCATGTCGAAACTCTACTTGTGAAGACCCGTTGAGGCAAGTGAGGATCAGAATGGAAATCGATCAATGGAAATTGCAGATGTGTTACCAGTGCTGGTGGCATGTAAGAGAACCTTCCGTTTCGCGACCGTTGCCAGCACCGCCCCGTTTCGTGTCCGTTGCCAGCCTCGCCTGGCCCTCGTGCCGGTAGCACATAAAAAGCACCATCCGTTCGTGGCCGTTTGCCAGCTTTGTCTGGCACCTGTGCGGGTGGCACGTAAAAAGCACCCACTGCACTCACGGAGTGGTTGGCGTTAGGAAGGGCATCCAGCCGTAGAAACACTGCCAGATTTGACTGGGCCTGATGAAGCCTTCTGGCTTCACAGACCCCAGTAGAACCGTCCAACCCATGCTAGCATGAAAAACGGACGCTAAACGATGATGATGATGATACAAACAAGTATATATATATATATATATATATATATACACACATAGTGAAACTATTCTATCACATTACAATAGAGATGTTATTGTTTCCCTTTTTTTACACGTTATACCATTATACTGAAATAATCTAAGCGATTGTTTAGGGCTTGCATTAGGCAAGAAGTTGAAAATGTTTTTGGCCCATAACACTCCATGGATCCTAAGTAATGCATGTGTAAAACTTGAATGGAATTGGTTGGTTAGTTCTTGAGTTTTAGTGATGCACACATATAGACACACATACACACTCTCACACATAGATACAGACAGACACACATTCTCAGTTTTATATATATAGATTACCTTAGTTTTGATTTAAGTCACATATGTCTGTTTATCGTTATAATTGGAAGTATGGTACTACTATCAAAATGTAAAAACAACAAAAATTTTATTTCTAAAAAGATGATGGTGAGCTCCTGTAGCCCTGTTACAAATCATTCTAGTTCATGAAACCAGTTGGATAGATGATAGACAACCTGAACAATAATGCAGTTAACCTACCTTAGAAAACCCTTAGTGCCTGGTCTCCAGGTCACTGGTTCCAAGTGCAGATTTTTAGAATAGTTTTGTTGCTCAGTGACACGATCAGATACATACAGTGCATGAGTATAATGTTTATCATAATACTTGCAATTCATGAGCTATCAAGCTGACATGTTATCTACTCAGCTGCTTTGATTTATGAGCTCAGTAAAGCGATATTGATTTTTCAGATGAAATCAGATATTCCTGCAAACTTCAATTGAGGAAAGAAATATTTACTCTTTTACTTGTTTCAGTCATTTGACTGCGGTTATGCTGGAGCACTGCCTTTAGTTGAGCAAATCGACCCCAGGACTTATTCTTTGTAAGCCTAGTACTTATTCTATTGGTCTCTTTTGCCGAACTGCTAAGTTATGGGAACAAAAACACACCAGCATCGGTTGTCAAGCGATGTTGGAGGGGATAAACACAGACACACAAACATACACACACATATATATATACATATATACGACGGGCTTCTTTCAGTTTTCATCTACCAAATCCACTCACAAGGCTTTGGTCAGCCTGAAGCTATAATAGAAGACACTTGCCCAAGGTGCCACGCAGTGGGACTGAACCTGGAATCATGTGGTTGGTAAGCAAGCTACTTACCACACAGCCACTCCTTGGATAATCTTTATTTTTCTCTTCTTGTATAATATTAGTTTCAAATTTTGGCACAAGGCCAGCAATTTTGGGTGAGGAGGTAAGCCGATTACACTGACCCCAGTACTCAACTGGTACTTATTTTATTCACCCCAAAATGATGAAAAGCAAAGTTGACTCTGTCGGCATTTGAACTCAGAATGCAGAGTTAGAAGAAATGCTGTTATGCATTTTTGCCAGTGTGGTAACAATTCTGCCAGCTTGCTGCCTTCTTCTTGTGTAATATTAACACCTTAGTAATCCCTATTACAAAAAAGCTGCATGCTGGGCAAATAGCTTAGTGACATTTCGCTGAGGTCGACTTTGCCTTTCATCCTTTTGGGGTTGATAAAGTGAGTACCAGTCAAGTACCGGGGTCCCACCCCCCGAAGTAGCTGGCCTTGTACCAAAATTTGAAATTAGTCTCAACACCTTCAGAAAATACGGATCTTTTCGGTTTGAACGGCAGTTTTTTCTAGCGGTTTCATATGAAATTGTCACCCATAATTATGACCCTAGTATCGATCTATTGCATTTCAATCTGTTTTAGGGTTAGCGTTAGTTAGGGTTGGTTAGGTTTAGGGTTGGGGGAAGGGTATCGTTTTTTCTTCACAAATGTAAATAAACCCAATCTGTTTCTTAAGTGAGGGACATATTCATACGGCATAGAATATTTTTTTTACCTCAATAGACGTCATTGATTGGTTGAAATTGCAGAAATTGAAGAAAAAAAAAACAACAAATATCTTACAAACTATAGAATTTTCTCAATAAAGCCAAGAGGAAAAGATGTTTTATAAACACATTCTACCAGTATACGAAGTTTAAAATTTTTTAGTTACCTAGAAATTATGTTAAAAACTGCCGTTCAAACCGAAAAGATCCGAAAATACTTATAAAATTTGAAATTCTCAATGAGATAAATACCAGTAATATTCTGGTTTTGGATTAATCAACTTTCTCCTCTCTAAAGTATTGAGTCATAGCATAACAAATCATTATTAATAGTTTAAAAGCAATTGAAACACTAGAAATCTGGATTGGTTGTTTTATGGCCTCTATTTTCAGTATATTAATGTTGCCTGTTTAAATCCTGATAGAAGAAATTTTGCCTTTCATCCCTTTGGTGTTGATAATTGAATATACTCTATCCCCTTGCAATAATGGACAAGAGGTAAAGGAGTGTAACGATCTGAATAGTAAGCACAGTGGTACACAATGTAGCGATTACAGCAAGCATTAGCTTATAACTCCCGGTTGCTGTGGCTGCTATTGCTCCTGCTGTCAGCCTTCAATTCATGAACTTAACCTTCAACCCATCCCTCCCTCGCTATGGAGTTGACACAGCTGCTGCTTGTAAGAATCTTGTTGCAAATGGGCAAGGGAGTATGCTTGAAATGATGACAAGCAAATCCATACAAGAGTTGATGTACCCTGCTGTTGCACATCACTCTTTAACCAATTGCATTGCATTTTTTATATCTAGAATTCCACTCACTTTTGTGTCAAGTAAACATCCTATGTTGATTTGAGAAAATATTATTTTGTGGTTGTTTTGATATTGTTTGAGACGCTTACTTGTAATCACAGGAAATATTTAGCTAGGAATGATAGTGAATTTATAACACTTGATGAAATAGTGAAATAGAGAGCCATTTATGTTAATCTGTGTGTGTGTGTGGCAAGGCAAGTTTCTTATTGCTTTTCTGATAGCTAATTTTTGTTGGTTTTCCTTCAAGCGAGATGCTAATAATGCAATGAAAAATACAAAATTTAGGATTCTTACTCTGTTTTGTTCAGTGGGGAATAAGAGACTTTGACTTGACTTGAGACAGTATTCACCCGGGGTGGGTTGAGCTGGCTTCATTCATCGTCAATGCTGCATCTCTCACAAACGCAGACCAGGCCTGGCGATTTGAGGATAATGACTGCGTGATCTTCAACCACTCCTTATTCCAGCGGCGAACACCGTAGATATGGGGGCCTAGGATGGGTTCCCGATCATCCTTGACTGTCATCAGCCAGGTTTTTCGTTGTCCACCACATTGCTTTCGCCAACCCTGAAGGGGAGCTGGGGCAATTGCTTTGTAGATGAATTCTCCTGGTTGACAACGGAAGGCATGACCCAGCCAACGCAGACGTCTCGTTAGGATGACCTGCTGGAGGGAGGTGATTGCAATATCCAAGCTGCATGTATATGGTTAAGAGGTTCACTTTGCAACCACATGGTTTTAGGTTTAGTCTGATGTGTGGCACTTTGAGCAAGTGTCTTCTGCTATTGCCTTGGGCCAAACAATGACTTATGTAAGGAATTGGTAGATGGAAACTCCACGGAGGCTCATTGTGTGTGTGTGTGTGAAATTTGTTATATTTGCTCTTTCATGTGAGATATTTTAAGCCACAGAATAATAAACTAATAAGTTAGTAAATAAATAAAATTAAAATGAAGGTGCAAGCATGGCTTTGTGGTAAGAAGCTTGCATCCCAACTGCATGGTTCCAGGTTCAGTCCCATTGTGTGGCACCTTGAGCAAGTGCCTTCTACTAATAGCCTCGAGCTGACCAAAGCCTTGAAAGTGGATTTAGTAGACGGAAACTGAAAGAAGCCCACTGTGTATATATCTGTATGTGTCTTAATTCCTATGTTTGTTCCCCCCCCACTGCTTGACAACCTGTGTTGGTGTTTTTGTACCCCTGTAACTTAGCAGTTCAGCAAAAGAGACAGAATAAGTATCAGATTTAAAAAAAAAAAAATAATAAATAACTTTGTCAGTGGCAGTTGATAATATGCAAATTTCATGTCAGTCTTGCTAAAATATGAATATTGCAATATAGTATGTGATGTTTCATCAATGACAGGTACTAGAAAAGCATGTAAAAGTATTTGATGTGAAGGTGCACGGCTTACTGGTTAGGGCATTTGGTTCACGATTGTAAGATCTTGAATTCAATTTCTAGTGGTACTTTGTGTCCTTAACCCTTTAGTATTCAGATTATTCTGTCAAATGTAATGCTTATTAATGCATATTGTTTTGAATTAATCATACAAAGACATCGTAGTATAGAAATTTTGAGGATGTGATTGCTTATTCTTAGAATGACATTGAAGGATAAGTGTGCAAAGCCAGATCCTGCTGGTTTGAACATAGAACAAGTAGAATATTTTGGCCGGATATGGCCAGTTTAAATGCTAAAGGGTTAAACAAGACACTTTATTTTATACTGCTCCTGTCCACTCAGCTGGCGAAAATGAGTTGTACATGTAATTCATATGGCCAGTCTGTTCACATTGTGTCATGTTGAATCTTCACATGTTAAGAGTACTTGTATCTCTGGAGTGCTCATCCACTTGTACGATAATTTCACTAGCAGGCTGTTCCATTGATCAGATCAATTGGAAACCTCATCATTGTGACTGATGGAATGTCAGTTACAAATATACTAGGACTATGACCTGTTAATGCCGGGTCGTAGTGCTAGTGCATGCATATACAGCTGCGTGAGTGCGCACATACACGAGAGCACTGTCCAAATCTCCGACCAATCACATACAGCTAGCTGGCATTCAATTGGTGTATCAAGTTTCGGGCATTTTGATTGGGTTTTGGATAGAAAATTCACAAAAAAGTCGCTTCTATTGCTTTTTTAATGCTTTTGCGGGGTGACTGGGGAAATGTAAAGATGTGCACGACCACCCTTGGACGGTTTTCAATGACCATAGAAAGTGCGAGCCCTCTAACTGAAAAATTGTGGATTTGTATAAAGGATACACACACACACACACACACACAGACATTTTGCTGTTTATATATAGAGAGATGAATATTGATAGTGGTAGAGAAATAAATGATAAGGCATCATTTGTGATTTTTGTTTTTTTTTCTTTACTATAACTTGATCTCTTTACTGTGAGCTAATGGTTCACTGCTGCCTTCTTTGACTAGGTACTTTTTTTGCCTTACGAATTTGAAATCTTCCACATAATAGCTTCAAGTAGGTATAGCAGTAGGTTTTTCATTTGGAGTTAAATTAGTGAAGCAAAATCTAACAACATTGGAGAAGCTTTTGAAGTATTAAATTTCAATGCTGTTAAGGAATTTTGGGATATGAAACTCTACCTGAAGCAGATTTGAGCAGAAACTGAATATAACTAATAGTGAACGCCTTTGGTGCAATTTTCCCACTTATCTATTCTAATAACAACTTTATATCTCTTTGATTCTAGAACTAACCGATGCCATCACAATGTTCTTGCCTCTTGAGATTAGTTTAATGACTAAATCATTCTGCTTTAGTAACATCACCTTGGATAAATTGTCAGTTCTTTCACTGTTAATCAAAGCGTATGTTAATTCGTGTTAATTGTAACATTAAAAAGTGTATTGACTCAAAAGATGCTCCCATAAAGCAGAAGATCAACCTACAGTTCAAGATATTATGTTGGGAAAAGGGTCTACCTGGTTTATGCTGGCCTTCTGAATGTTTAATATGTTAGTTACACATTCTGGTTTGCTGTCCTCTTGTAATAGTATTAATGTATAAAAACACATCCTGATTATTGATGCTGGAGTATTTTAGTGTTAAGTTAAAGCTCTGGTTTATGAAACTGCTATTCTAAAATCTATCCTCAAGTTCTTTGAGCCACATTTCTGCTGATGGTTTTCCAGAAATAAAACTGTCCACTATTAATTTTTTTTTTTTGTATATACTTCCAATTGTTTTAAAGTTCTATTCTTTAACCCTTTAGTGTTCAGATTACTCTGTTAAATGTAATACTTTTTCACTTAAATTGTTTTGTATTAATCATGCATTATCTTATAGCTTTGAGGTTTCAATGATGTGATTGTTTATTTTTAGAATGTCAATGTAGGTTAGGTGTGAGAGGCTTGATATGGCCAGTTTGAATATAAAACATGTAGAATATTTGGGCCAGATATGGACGGTTTAAACACTAAAGGGTTAACTAGTAGTTTCAAGGCTTGAAGAAATTGATCCACAAATTCAGTTGGTTGTTGTTTGTAAATGGCCAGTTGGAGTCTTGCCTGTATTATATCATGGTTTGGCTTGAAGGTGGCAAGCTGGTAGAATTGTTAGCATGCTTGGCAAAATGCTTAGTGGCATTTCATCTGTCTTTGTGTTCGGAGTTCTGATTTCACCAAGGTTAACTTTGGTTTTCATCCTTTCAGGATCAATAAGATAAGTACCAGCTGAGCACTGGGGTTAATGTAATTGACTTGCCTCTTCCCCTGAAATTGCTGGCCTTGTGCCAGAATTTGAAACTATTATATTTTGGTTTGGTATAGATGTCCATTATCTAAGTTTAGCGTGTCCTTGCAATTCTATCACTCAGTGATGACTTCAACTACTTTGTGAGGTATGGTCTGTTGATATGAGAAAGAATATTGAGAAAATTTTTGTGCATACATAACTTGTTGGCGTTAGGAAGGGCATCCAGCTGTAGAACCTTTGCCAGACCAGATTGAGTCTGGTGCAGCCTCTGGCTCAATAGTCCTCAGTCAAACCGTCCAACCCATACCAGTATGGAAAGCGGATGTTAAACGATGATGATGATGATGATGATAACTAGTGTTTGCATTCCAAGAAGGATGATACTGATTGAGAAAGTTTTGAGTAAACCTTATGGAATGTCTTTATTAGAGTTCTTGAAAAAACTGTTAGAAGTTTTTATACTTTAAAATTATGATGAAAGTCTGTATACTTAAGACTATTCAACAATAAATGATACTGTTCAACCTCCAACTAAAGCCAGGAAAAAAAAATACTTGTCTACCATATTTTCACATGTGGTCACCATTCCCTGTAATCATTTCTGTCCTCATCTCTATTCATCTGCCACTCTGCTTTCACACTCTCACAAACCCACTCACCCTGTCCAGTTCTCTGTACCATTTCTCTTATATTCACCTTTCTCTAATTTGAGGTTATGCCCTGAAACATCTTCACTGTCTTCTCTCTTTTCCAACTGGGGTAGCCATGTCACTTTTCTGCAATAAGATACCTGTTCCTATACCATTTTTATATTTTAACCTTTCATCACCTGGCATAAAACCTCATCCTTCGATACAATATCCCACCTCAGTTGAGAGGAGTGGGGTCATGTCTTGTGAGTTACTTGGTGACCTCACTAATGCTGGTGTCATGTAAAATGGTTGGCACTAGGAAGAGCACCCAGCCATAGAAATCATGCCAAAATAAGTATTGGAGATTGGTGCAGTTCTTTGGCTCACTGGCTCCTGGCAAACTGTCCAACCCATACCAGCATGGAAAATGACCATTAATTGATAATGATGACAGATATCTCAATAGTAACCAACATATCTTATTTTACACAAGTAATTTTATTGCCTTCCAGAGTCACGACCTTACTGCCTACTGTTGGTCTGATGTCAGCATGAAGGTAGATGATTTGCTTCAGAAATACCTCTGAATCAGAGTCTTTGGAGTTTAGAAGGTGTAGTTTCTGTTTGACCAAACTGTTTAGCAAGCTTATATTTCAAATGTGGAGGCGCAATGGCCCAGTGGTTAGGGCAGCGGACACGCGGTCGTAGGATCGCGGTTTCGATTCCCAGACCGGGCGTTGTGAGTGTTTATTGAGCAAAAACACCTAAAAGCTCCACAACGCTCCGGCAGGGGATGGTGGTGATCCCTGCTGTACTCTTTCACCACTCTTTCTCTCTTTCTTCTGTTGGCCTGCTCGCTTAGCCAGCGGGGTGGCGTCATTCAAAGGCTAAAACAATGCGAAGCGCATTGTGACCAGCGATGTGTAACAACATCTGATGGTCTGGTCGGAAAAAAAAATATTTCAAATGTAATTTTAGGGTTCTAGATTTCATTAGTTTCAATGTAATTGCAACACATTCATTGTTTTAAGAATTTTTACCCAGTTGATATTTTCCAAAGTTACCACATCTGAATCTTTAACTTGGGCCTTTCCCTTGGCACATTGCTCTTAATGGATACTATAAAAGACAAGACTTTTAATAATAAAAAAATAAGGTTTAATTTAATTGATAAAGTGAATTCCACCAGTGCTCCTCAAATATTAGCCCTTGGGTCTGTATAGATATAAGTTTATTGATCCTGGTATATGGTCATGTGTATTTGATCATATATAAACTGTACCGAAGAGTCTATACTTGGCACACATTGTCTATCTGGGAATCATTCTGAAATTTCTCAAGCCCTGTTGCCTTGATGTGGGTATTAATGGGTGTTCTGCAGTCCATTCATCATCATCATCATTTAACGTCTGCTTTCCATGCTAGCATGGGTTGGACGATTTTGACTGAGGGCTGGCGAACCAGATGGCTGCACCAGGCTCCAGTCTGATCTGGCAGAGTTTCTACAGCTGGATGCCCTTCCTAATGCCAACCACTCCGAGAGTGTAGTGGGTGCTTTTTACATGCCACCTTCACGGGGGCCAGTCAGGCGGTGCCGGCAATGCCCTCGCTCAAATCTTTTTACACGTATCACCGGCACAGGTGCCAGTGAAGTGACGTTGGTAACGATCATGCTCGAATGGTGTCCTTTTACGTGCCATGGGTACAGAAGCCATTCTTTCTGAAAATGTGTTCACACAGACATCAGTGAGCCTGCACAATACCAATGCTCAGTTATCTGCTGTTGTGATGTTAGGGTTAGGGTTTTGTAAAGTTGTGTGTTGCCAATGCTGTTTGACCATTTAATATTGAGAAGGAAGTTTACCTGTTTGTCTTCTCATCCGATCCTTTGTCAATTCCATGTCTGTCTTTTATCTTTTTCTTTTACTGATTTCAGTCATTAGACTGCAGTGATGCTGGGGCACCACCTGGAAGAATTGCATTTGAATGACTCAGCTCCAGTACTTTTTTTTTTACGGTCTGGTACTTATTCTGTTGATCACTTTTGTTGAACTGCTAAGTTATGGGGATGTAAACACATCATGGTTGTCAAGTGGTGGTGGGAGACAAAACAGACACAAAGATGCACACACACACACACACACACACACACACACACACACACTCACACACACACACACATGTGCACATGACAGGGTTCTTTCAGTTTCCGTCTACCAAATCCACTCACAAGGCTTTCATTGGCCTGAGGCTATAGCAGAAGACACTTGCCCTAGGTGTCATGTGGTTGGGAAACAAGCTTCTTACCACACAGCCACACCTGCACCTGGATTTTTGATGGAGCATAACACATTGTGCCCAGAATGGGAATTTATCATTTTTGGAAGTTTCCCCCAGATGTTCAAAATGCTTATTTTCTGCTTCTCTAAACTCAAGAGATTACAAAGCAAAAAGCCTAAGTTTAAAATAATGTACGGTTCAATTTTTATAGCTCTTTAAAATTGACCAATTTATCAAAATTTATGTTTTTTTTTTTGGAGTATCATAAGATTAGACATGTTTTCTTTCACAAAAAAAGATTTTTAACTTCTGTTTGAACTTATTTAGAAGCATGTTTTATTGTCTTTCAGTCAAGCTACAGCCTAGAGTGCATAGGCCAACATAAATTTGAGAAAATAGGGGATGCATGAAAAATATCCAAATTTTTAGTAAAACCCCCTCAAACTTGATAATTAAAAAAAAAAGATGACAAATTTTGACATATTAAGGGTTAACATATTTGACATCCTCAACTTTTTATGTAAACTGTGGAAAAAAAATCAGTTCAAAGGGGTTAAAAGGCTGCACAGAAAGTATAACTTCAATTTGGGTACCAAACATCAAAACCAACCAAGTTTGGGTAACATCAGTAGTTATTGACCCCCAACATGATTAAACAAGTATAAAAACAGGAAACATAAAATGGACTCAAAACCTAATAAATTTCTTGAAATAATTGATCTTAAATACACCTTTTTGGTTTTAGCCCATTTTATGGGATAAAAATCTGATTAGGAAGATTGGATTTCAGCTTGGAGGATTTTGCCAAAATTGAAGAAGGGCCAAAGCACAAGATAGCAAAAAGAAAATATTCCCAACAAATCCCTGGATTGAAACTTTACCATAGTCTACTCCCCACCCCACCCCACCCCAAAAAGGGAAAAATACAATGAAAACTGCTACCCCCTATGATTCACAGAAAAAATCAAAATCATTTGCACTAAATCATGAAAACTGATCACTTATTATTCACATCAAATATTGAAACAACAATGCTAAACAATAACTATGTGTGACACGGATCAGTCAGTAATATAGCGATTTGATTCTTGATTGTGCTTCTGTCAAAGCAGACACCTCATGTTTGGATGATTGAGCTTTATGACCAACTTCATACACAGACAGAACAATTCAGGGTGGGACGTTTCAAAGTAGTTGCTGGATGTGACATGATGGACATTCTTCTGGAGATGTCAAAGATGCTATCCTTGATTGAAAGCTGGTGAGATCTTGCAGATGATCGTTTTTAACCGCAATACACTGAAAAGGCAATTTTGGTTGATATGCTTGATTTGGTTGTGTGAACTCAGACCCCCATAAACAAAAAAAATAAAACAAATAACTTTGGTTCCAGCTGATAGCCCTTAAAATTGTGGTTCAAACAAGCCCTCAACCACTGATTATTTTAACCTGAGCTATGATTTTTTTTTTCCTGAATTAACCAATCTGGGTACAATGTGCATAATTTATAGAGATGTATTGTAGAGGCATGGCTCTGGTTAGAGCATCGAGTTTACGATCAGGAGGTTGTGAGCTCGAATCTCAGACTGGGCTGTGTGTTGTGTTCTTGAGCAAGACACTTTATTTCACGTTGCTCCAGTTAACTCAGCTGTAGAAATGAGTTGCGGCGTCATGGGTGCCAAGCTGTATCAGCCCCTTTGCCTTTCCCTTGGATAACACTGGTGGCGTGGAGAGTGGAGGCCGGTATGCATGGGTGACTGCTGGTCTTCCATAAATCACCTTGCCCAGACTTGTGACTAGGAGGGTAACTTTCTAGGTGCAATCCCATGGTCAGTGTCATGACTGAAGGGGTCCCGACCCGATTGTAGAAGCACAACTGAACATTATATTGATTTGAATGCAGCTTCTGTCAGCATTTCTCTTTTGCTTACATCTTCATCATCATTAACACAAAAAACAGAATATTTTAAGAACGAAGATGTTGAAGCCATGAAGATGTATTCAGTATTAAAAGTACATTGAGTCAAACAGTTAAATGTAGTCAGTGATAAAAATGATACTATTCTTCTAGCTATGCAGAGAAGTTTGCCTCAGCTCTATCTAATTACTAAACACTCAATTAATTTAACATTAATTATGTGTTGTTTTCTTAGATGCTTTCCACTTCATTATTAAAAGTTAACAATTTTGTTGATTAGTCGGCTTCAAGTGACTTTTAAATGTTGTTTGATGATGACAATTTAATGTTTTCTGTATTAATAGTAGTTGAATTATAGTTTCTCTGTTTTTCTTTTATTTCCATGAAAAAGCAAAAAAATTAGTTAAAAATTCTTTGACTTAAGGAAAAGGCAACTTTTGAGAAGATCTTTCAGTCAGTAATAGTCTTTGCACAAGATATGAAGAGTTAGTGTTCTCTTAACCTTAGATTATTTTTTTTAATGGGAAACCTGTGTCTAATACATTAATAAGTCTTTGTCTGGCATTTCATGGCTTAACCCTTTCATTACCAACCCGACTGAAACCGGCTCTGGCTCTGAGTACAAATGTCTTATATTCATAAGTGTTGAATTAAAATCTTCCACCAAACCTTAGTTACAATTTATGTTCCTAACACTAGCTGAATGATAACTAAGTTATTTTACTAAATTCTTTGTTATATTTAAAGTAATTGAAAGAAATACAGAGCATCTCAAAATAAATACGATAACGAAAGGGTTAAAGACAATATGGTTTGGAGTTGTAAATAAATAATCCCTAAAACTTCGGGAGTATTTATTTATAACTGGAAGAAAACAATCAATGTAGTAGTAAATAATAGTTAACTTTTGGTGTATTTGTAAATTGTTGCGGGCAACTACAGTAATAATAGTAATAATAATGGTTTCAAATTTTGGTACAAGGCCAGCAATTTCGGGGGAGGAGATAAGTCAATTACATTGGCCCCAGTGTTTAACCGTGGCAGCATTTGAACTCAGAAATTGAAGATAGATGAAATGCTGCTAAGCATTTTGCTCAACTTGCTAATGGTTCTGCCAGGTAAGATGGTATAGGAAAACGCAAGAAAAAGGTCACAAAAAAATGAGAAAGCAACCATATTCTGAGATATGCCTATACACATGGATAAAGAAATCAAGGCTAATAGGCTGGATATAGTTGTCAGAGATCACTAAGAAACAAAATGCAGTCGTCGTTGTCACCATGTCGCGCACATGTGGTTGAGATTCATGTGCCTGGTGTACCCTTATTAGATGGATATGCTGGGCTTTGTATATTTTACCCCAGTGTCACTTTGATGGCATGCACTGCTCTCTCACTCAATAATAATAATAATAATAATAATAATAATGATTTCAAATTTTGCCACAAGGGCAGCAATTTTAGAGGAGGGGGATGAGTCAATTACATTGACCTCAGTACTCTACTGGTACTTGATTTATTGACCTCGAAAGGATGAAAGCAAAGTTGACCCCGGTGGAATTTGAACTCAGAACGTAAGGACGGGTGAAATGCCGCTAAGCATTTTGCCCAGCCCACTAATGAGCCTGTCAGCTCGCCACCTTAATAATAATAATAATAATAATAATAATAGTTTCTGACAGCTAAAAGATTAGTGATGTAATATACTCTTTTACTCTCTCTTTTACTCTTTTACTCTTTTACTTGTTTCAGTCATTTGACTGCGGCCATGCTGGAGCACCACCTTTAGTCGAGCAAATCGACCCCGGGACTTATTCTTTTGTAAGCCCAGTACTTATTCTATCGGTCTCTTTTGCCGAACCGCTAATGGACACACCAGCATCGGTTGTCAAGCAATGCTAGGGGGACAAACACAGACACACAAACACACACACACACACACATATATATATATATATATACGACAGGCTTCTTTCAGTTTCCGTCTACCAAATCCACTCACAAGGCATTGGTCGACCCGGGGCTATAGCAGAAGACACTTGCCCAAGATGCCATGCAGTGGGACTGAACCTGGAACCATGTGGTTGGTTAGCAAGCTGCTTACCACACAGCCACTCCTGCGCCTTTTGTTGTAGACACTCATCCTTTTCTGTTCCTTAATTACAATTTCTTTTCTCAAATTATTATATGACTTGTTATAAATATAATTAACAGTGATTGGAAATAGATTAATATCTATTTTTTATTAATATAGTTTATTGAAAAATATCAGCTAAATTGTTGGAAGTGTGGTTTGAAATGTATTATTGATGATGTGATTTTTCTGAAAAGTTTCTTTGATGGTAATAAAGAACATTATCAGAAGAGGCTGTAGTAGTCATCTTTTGAACCAATACTACCAAATAAAAAACCCCAATAAACAGAATAAATAAATACTTAATGATATACTGTGGATTGTAATTAAATTAGAAAGAGCAAGGTTAGGCTAACGAGTCTCACTTTACTAGCATAATTTAATCTGAATAGCTATTGTTACTTTTATGTTTGATTATAATCAGAACAACGGGATGAGTTCAAATAGGAAAACATTACACCGAAAGCTTTACGGCTTTTAGTCTGTGGTCTCTTGCATTTGGGTTCAAATCCTGCCATACTTGACTTTGATTGTAATTCTTCTTGAGTCAATGAAATAAGTGTCTGTTATATTACTTGATTGATTTTACTATCTTACCTAAACAATTTGGCCTTATACTTTGTCAAAAGAAAAGCAAATAAGCTATTTTATAGTTATGTCATCGGACATGAAGGATGCGGCGTAGACAGAGGTGATCAAAGGATTCTAGTCACTTAATATCTTCCCCCCTCATTGGCCATGACTCGCTGCCGTAAAGGAGAATCGTTCGCACTAGTGCTTGGTAGATCCGTACTTAGTACGGATCTTTGACACTGTTGGTGTGATAAAGAAAACTACCTGGAAATAGAAATGGTGTTTACATGATAAAGGAAAGAACGTCTTCCAACTATTAGAAAGACTAAGTTGTAACTGAGCATTTACAGTTTGTACAAAAGTGCAAATGAGTGTGTTAATAAGAAGTGTGTATATTTTAAGTAAAAAGAGAAAAAACTATATAAGAAGGAAAGAAAATGTGTAGAAATCTGTATAAGCACATGCACACACACACACACACACAGAAGTGTGGCTGTGTGGTTAGAAGTTTGCTTCCCAACCACATGGTTCTGAGTTCAGTCTCACTGTGGGTCACCTTGAGCTTCAGGCTAATCAAAGTATTGTGAGTGGATTTGATGAATGGAAACTAAAAGAAGCCCATCGTACATATATGTGTGTGTTTATGTTGCTGTAAAAGAGATGGTAAGAGAAGTGCCAGGTTTAAAAAAAAGTACTGGGGGTCAAGGCAGTGCCCCAGCATGACCGCAGTCTAATGACAGAATCAGATAAACAGAAGATAAAAGACACACACACTCACACACACACACACACACACGCATGTATATAGATGCATGCATGCATACATACATACATACACACACACACACACAAAAGGGGCTGCCGAAAAAGGTATCGCAAAAAGCCTGGTTGAAGGCCCAACCTTCTGAGTTCTTTTACAGGGCTTTAGAAAAATTGAAGGATTGCAGTATCTTTGTGTTAACACTATCTTTGATGCACATTTTTTTCTATTTCAGATGAGGATGTCAGTTCTTCTGACACCATGATGGAGCGGAGAATTCGTTTGAAGTCAGTCAATGTTCACATTACATGCACACTGTGTTCTGGCTACCTCATTGATGCGACCACCATCACAGAATGTCTGCACACATGTAAGTGAAGTTCTTTGTTTTATTGTACAACTATTCTCAGCATTTGCCAATTAGATTGTCTTCGTTTGTTTATTTTGATTCTTTGATGCCTTCTTTATTTTTCTTGTCTTGAGAAATGTTTTCAGCCATTGCTGGTTTGCGGATGCCTTTGCAGTTATACTTCGGCCCTCTTAGTGACAATATTAGGCTTAGCAATAACAGTTTATCTAAGTGGTAGATAGCTATCTTTGTTGTTTAGTCCAAAGGTTCTGATTAACCCTTTCGTTACCAACCCGGCTGAAACCGGCTCTGGCTTTCAGTACAAATGTCTTTTTTTCATAAGTTTTGAATTAAAATCCTTCACCAAGCCTTAGTCACAATTTATGTTCCTAACACTAGCTTAATGATAACTAAGTTATTTTACTAAATTCTTTGTTATATTTAAAGTAATTGAAAGAAACCCAGAGCATCTCAAAATAAATACAGTAATGAAAGGGTTAAACAAACCTATGATCAAAAGTGGTTAAGTTGTGACTATTTTCTTTTTATTTTCCAGGCATAGTTTATTATTTTTTAAGATGGCAAAATATGATTTAAGATGGTAAAGTATGATTTAAGGGAGATTTAGCTGCTACTTTTAGTAAATCAAGCATGCATATAGAGACTCTCTTGCTGGCTCTTCAGCTCTGAGTAAATTTTTATTTTGCAAGTAAATTTGGCAAAACTAAAAGTGATCAACACAGAGAGACAAAGATTATATAACGAAACTGATTAGGAATATCAACAGAATAGTACATGAAAACCACCTTAGGAGTATATTGTATTGTGACCTCCTTCGGTCATGAATGACCATGGAATTGCGCCTAGAAAGTTACCCTCTGAGGTACAAGTCTGGGCAAGGTTGTTTATGGAAGACCAGCAGTCGCCCACACATACCAGCCTTCTCTCTCCACGCCACCAATGTTATCCAAGGGAAAGGCAAAGACCGATACAGCTTGGCACCAGTGACGTCGCATCTCATTTATTATTAACATGCAAGTGGCTGAGCACTCCACAGACACGTGTACCCTTAATGTAGTTCTCGGGGAGATTCAGCATGACACAGAGTGTGACAAGGCTGGCCCCTTTGAAATACAGGTACAACAGAAACAGGAAAAAAGAGTGAGAGACAGTTGTGGTGAAAGAGTACAGCAGGGTTCACCACCACTCCCTGCCGGAACCTCGTGGAGCTTTAGGTGTTTTCGCTCTATAAACACTCTCAATGCTCAGTCTGGGAATCGAAACCGCGATCCTACGACCGCGAGTCTGCTGTCCTAACCACTGGGCCATTGTGCCTCCACAGTATATTGTATACTAAATATACATATTGGTTGGATTTCATACTTATAAAGTAGAACTGGAAAACTTTGATCAGCCTTTGCAATCAGTTACCAGACAAAAGTCACCCCAGAAGTTATTTAATATCTAAATCAACAAGCAAGGAGAATAATCCAAGTAGGATTAGTTGGTTGACAGTACGGATACTATAGAACAGGAGCATAGTATCACTGCTTGTTGTAAGGGTCAGCTAAAAGGGTTGTCAATGGGGAGGGTATCTAGCTGTTAAACACTGCCTGAAAAAGTGTGCAATGATGAATATGACTGTAAAGGGGCCTGCAAAGCTAGCCCCACCATAACAGGGAAAATGGTCTTAAAGCACAAGTTCATCATCATCATCATCATCATCGTTTAGCGTCCGCTTTCCATGCTAGCATGGGTTGGATGGTTCAACTGAGGTCTGGGAAGCCAGAAGGCTGCACCAGGCTCCAGTCTGATCTGGCAGTGTTTCTATGGCTGGATGCCCTTCCTAACGCCAACCACTCCGTGAGTGTAATGAGTGCTTTTTACGTGCCATTGATAATGAAAAAAGAAAATTGCACGTTGTGTGTTCAATCCAATCCTCACTCTGTGGTGATGGATAAATCTACAGATCCCAACTGTTCACTCCCTCCCTACCTACATAACTCATGTCTAGTTGGTTTGGACCAGCTGGAGCAACACATCAAGAAAAACAACACAAATGTATTGAACAGTCTAAATTTTTCATTCGATGTAAACATTGTTATTGTTGATTATTAAATGGTTTTATACTTTTTTCTATCTTACAGTCTGCAAAAGCTGTTTGGTTCAGTACCTGGATGACAATAACACTTGCCCTACTTGTGAAATTGTGATTCATCAGAGTCACCCACTTAATTACATCAGGTGAGTGGTTCTCTTCTAATTTCAGCCACCATTATTTGTACCACTGCTAGAAGTCATTGTATAATGTCATTATGCATCCTTTCATTTTTATATAACTATCCATCCTTAATATGTATGGTAACCTCTCTTGATAACATTTTTCTTGTATGAAGGATTGTGGGGAGCAGTGATAAAGGAAAAAAAAAATATTATTATTATTGGTAGAAGTGTGAAAGTGTCAGATACAGTGCATTGTATAGGGCAGCGAGCTGGCAGAAACTTTAGAACGCCGGGCAAAATGCTTAGCGGTATTTTGTCTGCTGTTACGTTCTGAGTTCAAATTCCGCTGAGGTTGACTTTGCCTTTCATCCTTTCGGGGTCCATAAAATTAAGTACCAGTTACACACTGGGGGTCGATGTAATCGACTTAATACCTATGTATGTCCTTGTTTGTCACCTTTATGTTTAGCCCCTTGTGGGTAATAAAGAAATAGGTATTTCGTCTGCTGCTACGTTCTGAGTTCAAATTCCACCAAGGCCAACTTTGCCTTTCATCCTTTCGGATTCGATTAAATAAGTACCAGTTATGCACTGGGGTCGATATAATCGACTTAATACATTTGTCTGTCCTTGTTTGTCCCCTCTGTGTGTAGCTCCTTGAGGGCAGTAAAGAAATAAGATATAGTGCATTGTAGTATTTAATTACAGCCCTTTATGTTCCAAGTTCAAACCCCACTGAGGTCAGCTTTGCTTTTCATTCAGTTGGGGTTGATGAAGTAAAGTATCAGTAAAATACTGGGGTCAGTTGTATCAACTTCTCTTCCCTAAAAATTGCTGGTCTTTCACCTTAATCAGAAACCATCATCAAAACATGGCAAGCTGGTGGAATTGTTAGAGCGTCCGACAAAATGCCTCAAGATATTTCTTCCTCTTTATGGTCAGAGTTCACAGCCCACCAAAATCAACTTTGCCTTTCATTCTTCCAGGGCTGATAGAATAAAGTACCAGTTATGTTTTTATTATGTATTTGTCTAAATTTTTTTTTTATCATACCTCATGTGCCCACTATGATAGGAATTGTTTCTGTTTTTAGATTTCACATTCGAGTTACCTCTATTTCCAGGTCTTTGTATTTTGAAAGTTTCTTCACTTCTTTTGGAGAAACGTTGTCATCTGTTGGTATTGAAACATTGATTAGAAAGCATTTTTTCTTGATCTTTGATAACTATATCTGGCCCATTGGCCTTAATTTTTCTATCTGTGTGTATTGGCATATCCCATAATATTGTTGCTTTCTCATTGCCTATACCATCTTTTTTCTGTTGTTATTCCATAGTGTTGGCATAACTTCCAGTGTATGTAGGTCCCAACTCTGTCGTGTCTGTGAATATATTCCTTCTTAGCCAGGACCGAGCAGCCAAAGACAATATGATTTATTGCTTCTTTGTCCACCTCCACATATTCTGCAGTTTCTGTTATGTTTCTTTTCATTATATGTTTTCAGTAATTTCTGGTGAGGAGGCTTTGGTCTTGTGCTGCAATTAAAAATCCCTCTGTCTCTGCTTTGAGTCCTGAGCTTCTCGGCCATTGTTAGGATTTTGCTTTGTCGATTTCTTTTGCATTTAGTTTAGCCCAGTATTTGCCATGATGGTGCTTTTCTTGCCATTGTTTTATTATGATCCATTGCTGTTCTAGTTTTAGTTTGGATTTCAGTTGTTTTACAGCTTTTATTGTTTCTTTTTCTTCATAGTTGTTTGGTAGTATGACTTCTTGTTTGTATTTCTCAACTTCCTTAAAGTCTGAAAACAGTTTTTTTATTTTGTTCGTGTTTTGTGGCTGTTTGTATTAGTTTTCCTTAATTCTGAAGTAGGTATTCCTGTAGTCCTATGGTGGTTATTTTGTAATAGTTTTCTAGCTGTATATGTGGACATTGTCCTTCTGGTTTTACAGTCTATGTGTCTTAGTTCTTCCATAGTCCAGTTCAGGAAAGTAATAGAATATCATCAGAGATTTTGCCCATGTGTTTACTGCTCATATTAGAGACACTGCTCATGTGTTTACTGCATTGGGGTTAGGGTTAGGGTTAGGATTGGTGTTCAACGGCATCAGGCTGTGGAATCTCAATATGGGAATAATGAGGTTACCCTTAGCCATAACTACCTCCAGGTCACTCTTGGGCTAAGTGTAGTACTTGTAAGCCCACCCCAAGACCATGAGGTACTTGGTTGGCATCTGGCAGGGTTAAGTCTGTCTCATTGGATTGAGGTGGACTCTTTAGCCTTGTTTGGCAAGTTCTCTAGAGGAGGTGTCTCAATAAAAACACTGGTGGTTGTATCACCATATCACCACAATCCTCACAGTGAGTGAAAATGTCAAGTACAAATGCATTGAACAATGGCATGAATGAGGTTGAAACTGATAATGGTAAAGGTTACTTTCCTGGCAGGTAGCTTACTGCACAGCAGAGTAGGGCCTGTCATCATCTACTGCAATATGAAAGAAAGGAGAAAAGACCGGCTGAGCTTAAATGCACCTGTGATGGGTTCTTCTTCTTCTTCTGTTGACTTTGATAGTTTGAATATGACCCAATATGACAGTAGAGTCAAATTTATTATTATGTATTTGGTTGACAAAGTCTTCAAATTTCACCTCTTGCAGTTTATTCAAGCAGGAGATGAGTGGTGGTGGTGGCTGGTGTGGATGCTGCTACTGTTTTGCATCCACTTTCCACACTGGCATTTGTTGGGCTGGGCACCACACTCCAAGCCCTTTCTTATTGAGAGCTGCTACTACTCATAGACTAGTGCTCATTCATATCATTTTGGCTTGATTTTGATGGCTCGATGCCCTACCTATTGCCAACTATTTTACAGAATGTACTGGGTGCATTTTCTTGCAGCTCCAGCACTGGAGATGTTGATAAGTTCTTGGTGTGATAAGACTAAAATGAACTCACAGCCCCACTTTATTGCTAACTACCTCAGACCTCTTGTGTAATAATTCGCTCCCTTTATTATGCAAAAAATAAGGTGGGAATGAAATAGAATTGACAAGGACCCTAGGAATTGCATCTAGGCAACCTGTTAAAAGAGAGTAAGTTAAAAAAAAAAAAGAAGAAAAATACGGATGCAAAGTAGAGAGGACTAATAAATCTAACCAAAGACAACTTTTCTTATACTGGTAACACAATAACATACATCCAGTCCATTCGGTATCAGGACAAAATCCCTCTGGATAAAATTTTACACAAAAATATTAACAAATAAATATTAAAAGTTTTTTTAATAAAATTTTTCTTTCCTAAGATATTTTTTATTGTAAAGAAAGAACAATAATCCTGGGGGATATTGACTGCCAGGGGATTTTGTCCTAGTACCGTCCATTCTGTGATGTGGTTAATGATAAGTAGGGCATCCAGTTATCAAAGAAAAACATGGTTCAGATGTACAGAAACCAAAAGACAGGTGAAGGAAAACAAGCAGATATATTAGTTTGATACTTGGGGAAGATGAAAAGGCTTTGAGATTTTGAGCTTATGCTCTTCAACCGAAAAGGATGAGAGAAAAAAATGGAGGGAAAAGAGAGAAAAAATGTTGATATTACTAAAAATATCACCCCAACCTCAAAAATTGAGTGACACTTGCTCATATTTTTCATTGAGAATTTCAATTAAGACTTTTACTGATGAATAATGCACCAGCCAATGAGTTATCCTGCTCACACTAAAGTCAATACTTTCAGCTCTTTTCTCCACTCCTCTTAATTTTCTGATGCTTTTATTCATCGTTGCATCTTCAAACCTGACATCTCCAAGATGTTGTCAATCCAGTTTATTCCAAATCATCCTCTTGTTGTTTTTCCTGAGGGCTTTTCCTGTGCACCACAATTTTTGTTGGTCATCTGCTCTTATGATATACTCTAAATATCTGTTACCCATCTATTTCTTTTACAAGGTTCCATTCAACCTAACTAGTTCTCCTAAAACACTATGCTGGGGATCTTTCTGTTGTTTTTCTATAAGCTTTTTTCAAGGGTGCATGGAACATTATTCAAATCCATACATTGTTATTTTTATTATTATTATAAGACAGTATTGTCTGTAAATAATATTTTAAATATTTAGAATATCAAACTGTATATAAATTACATCATGTTTAATGTTAACATTGTGTGTCATTCATGTCAGTTTATATTTAGTGCTAACATGTTACTAATATGTGTTGCAGCCATGACCGGACCATGCAGGACATTGTGTACAAACTGGTGCCAGAATTACAAGAAAGTAAGTATTGAAACAAACGCTTGGTGCCATGTAGTTAAGTCTCATGTCAGCCTTGCAAAGATTCCATTGCCCTAAAGACACTACAGAGGAATTTGAAGGAGATTCACCTGCTATTTCTAGTAGGTTAAGGACTAACTAGACCAGTGGTTCTCAATTGGAGACCATATAACCTTTGGGTGTCCACATAAGTATTTTTTGTTAAACTTTAGCTGCAATAAATTAGTTATATTGGTTTTATTTCTACAATACACAAAATATTAAGAAAAAATTTTTTTTATTATACTTCATAATAATATTTAATTATAAAAATATAATAAAATAAAAAAAAATATTGAATGGATATGAGGATCCACCCAAACATTATATATCTGTAAAAGTATGTTGAAATGGTTCATTTTCAACCAGATATCCATATTGAGACAATTTCTCCCAGATCTACCCTATTTGGAACATATATAGAAAATGCTGGTCTTGAATCAAAGGGGGTCCATAGGCAAAAAATGGTTGAGAACCACTGAGCTAGACACTCCTTCATTTGCTTCATAATTATATGGTCTCTGTGTAAATCAAATGATTTAGTTACTTCAACAATTGTATTTGTTAATTAGTCTACATACAGTGGAAACTGTATGTAGAAAATACTTACAAGATGAATTTCTGTGTTTGTATACCTCTGTCTTCAGCGGGCTTTTACTAGCAAGAGATTGCAGTAAAGTATATTACTATAGACACACAGATGACTTAGGGCAAATCAGAAGTGGTCAACAAAAATTGATATTTAACAAATTGCTTGTACTGAACAAATCATTGTTTTTGGCATAGGAAGTTAATTCCATAATACATACATATGTGTGTGTGTGTGTATATGTGTGCATGCGTGTGTGTGTGTATGTATATATGTGTGCATGCATGTGTGTGTGTGTGTGTGTGTGTATGTACACACACACCCACACACATACATCTGTGGCAGCCAAATTTACATGTTGAGAATGGGTCTTCTTAGTAATTTCAGAAGTTGCTCTTCATCTACTGCCTTCGTAGTCATTCTTCATAGTTGGCAACATAAACAGATGCCAACTAAGTGCATATATATATATGTGTGTGTGTGTGGTATATATATATATATATATATATATATATATATAGTAAAATGGGTTGTATGATATAACCCTAATGTTTTAAGTTTCTAATTTAGATATTGGAGTTTTTTTTATAAGAAAAATAATTTTTTTATTTGGACAGTACTTGTGTGTATGTGTGCATGCACGCAGCTGAATATGCATGCACTAGCACTATGACCCGGCAACGCCGGGTCATAGTGCTAGTATAGTATATTGTATTTTCTATTAAATATCTTTACATGGAAAATATAATATCGTGTTATGTTGTCCTAATACGTAATATTTCACAACTGCATATGGGGGGTATCTTGTTGGGTTGTGTGTAGTATCCTAACGGGTCTGCTGTATTATTTCAGATGAACTACGGCGGCAGCAACAGTTTTATAAGAGCAGAGGTGTTCCATTTCCAAAATCCATTGGAGGTCAGTATCTCTTTGTTTTACCTTGATTTTCCTGTTTTCACTCTTTATTCTACATTGAGAAAATAGTGCATCTTCTACTATAGCCTCGGGCCAACCAAAGCCTTGTGAGTGGATTTGGTAGTCGGAAACTTGAAGAAGCCCGTCGTATATATGTATATATATGTCTATGTGTGTGTATATGTTTGTGTGTTTGTCCCCCCCAACATCGCTTGACAACCGATGCTGGTGTGTTTACGTCCCCGCAACTTAGCGGTTCGACCTAAGAGACTGATAGAATAAGTACTAGGCTTACAAAGAATAAGTCCTGGGGTCGATTTGCTCGACTAAAGGTGGTGCTCCAGCATGGCCATAGACAAATGACTGAAACAAGTAAAAGAGAGAGTAAAAGAGAAAAAGAGAGTATGTGGAAATAACAGGTTTCTCCTACTTTTATTGGCTGTAATACTGAACTGCATACTTCCCTTCTGCTTTTCTCTCTATTTTACTGAATATTGATGCTATGATTTGGGGTCATGAAGCTGGATTTCATATCACTGAAAAATCAGAATATCAAATGTTATAACATCAGAAGATTAAAACTTTAAATTTTGAAATATTTTAAGAAAAAATAATAAGAAATGCAATCTCAAAAGATATTTATTTGCAACTAACCTTCATGTGTTGTTGTTGTGACCCCCTTCAATCATGAATGACCATGGGATTGCTCCTAGAAAGTTACCCTCCGAGGCACAAGTCTGGGCAAGGTTGTTTATGAAAGACCAGCAGTCGCCTATGCATACCAACCTCCCCTCTCCACACCACTGATGTTATCCAAGGGAAAGGCAAAGGGGCCGATACAGCTTGGCACCATTGACGTCGCAGCTCATTTATTAATGTGCAAGTGGCTGAGCACTCCACAGACACGTGTACCCTTAACATAGTTCTCAGGGAGATTCAGCGTGACACAGAGTGTGACAAGGCTGGCCCTTTGAAATACAGGTACAACAGAAACAGGAAGAAAGAGTGAGAGAAAGTTGTGGTGAGAGTACAGCAGGGTTCACCACCACCCCCTGCCGGAGCCTCGAGGAACTTTAGGTGTTTTCGTTCAATAAACACTCACAATGCCCGGTCTGGGAATCGAAACCATGATCCTACGACCGCGAGTCCGCTGCCCTAACCACTGGGCCATTGCACCTCCACAACCTTCATGTGTATGGTCTTATGATTAGCACCCTTTGTTAATTAGTTCCAGATAAGCTCTGATTGAGCAGTCTGATGATCAAAGGCGTTCCAACTGTGACCATCTCTTCTTCATGCATTGTGTATCTAGGACTACATTATTCAAAATATCTTTCCTTTACAAGATGAAAGCAGAAACAAATTATAGCAGGCAATTTGAGGACTTACACTATACTGTGGTCCATGATGGAATTTTCTGGCAACTAGGAAGTTTTGGTCCTTCTGTGAGACTGTTTTGTTTTCATGTCTCAAATTAGTACTTATGATATCTGATATCATTTACCCTAGATCTTTAGCACTTTGCTCATGATTATTATTATAGTGTCATCCAACTAAAATACAAATAGGTAGGAGAGTCCACTTTGCTGGACGTTGTTGTAGAGCTGAAAACGAGGCAATTTCTACTCTTCTCCTCTGGAAGCCATCCACTTGCGATACCAGAGGGTGCACACTCTCCTACCCTGATGTAATCTCCAGGGATACAGGCATCCAGCAACTGGACCTCCGTAATGCTATGATGGACCGTGAAGTCTGGCGTAGCATAGTAAATTCCATTGTCTCGACCATGGTCGAACAATGATGATGATGATTATTATTGTTGTAGAAAAGAGTATTTAATTGCATCTAGTATGATTTTGATTTCTGATTGCCATTGTTGTCTGATGTTTCATGGCCATTTTTCTTTATACCATTAAGTACAATAAAGTACATTCATTGACTGAATACAGCAATATATATTTAGAATGCTCCAGCTGTATAACACACAGTCGCTAAATTCAACAAGATAAGACAAATTTATTTATTCCTAGTAGCTTATCTATTGCACTTTATTATAACGGTTTGTCACACAATATACGAACAATTAAGCTGTTTTAGCTAACTTTGAATCACTTTTTATCTCTATTGTATGACACATTTTAAGCCAAGATAAAAGTATAAAAACCAACTTAGGATAGGATTATTGCCTTTTTGTTAGTTAAATGTTTTTGATTTGGATCATTCTTGAGCCTAAATTTTTTTTAACATTTTTCTGTCCTTGTAAATGCATTTTATTCTGTCATGTCGTTGTACTTTGTTAACAGTGTTTAAATCTGTCAAACCATGTGGTATTTAATATATGAAATCATCATGTAGTTTTCTAGCACATCCTATTTCAATTAACCACAGAACAATACTTTTTGCGTCATCATCATCATCATCGTCATCATTGCTTAACGTCCGCTTTCCATGCTAGCATGGGTTGGACGGTTTCTTGCATTAAATACATCTAAAGCAAACATTTTTCATGGACCTTTAATATACTATTATGGGTCCCTAATTTATAATTTTGCTTGCATGGACCCCCACCAAAATCTTATATGGACTCTGGTTGAGAACCACTGTGTTAGATTAATAAATAAAATGAAATACAAGAATTGGTCTGAAACCTCTGTCCATAAAACATTGCTTCAATTTAGTGTCTTTTTTCCAGTTGCAAAGAGTGAAGGAATTCCTACCATACACTCTTTTGTGTAGAGAATTGTGCTGCTAAAATTTCTGCTCCTGCTCCATAGCACATTCTCTCACAAGTGATAATGTGTGTCATCTTAGCTCTTTTAATACAAACTTACTGGAGACTGCTTCTGGTTCTGTTATATAAACTATTTTAAAGAGTTCCTATTTAAACTGAAACTTTACCCCATTGAACTTTTTGTTATATTTCCAAAACTGGCGTCCATGCTGCCGACAAAGCATGCAGAGTTCTGTTTTTGATTCGACGGTCATTCGGAATGCTCACAGCAGCCATATTCCTACCGCTCTATGTCACGCTGGTGAGACCCATATTGGAGTATGGGATTCAAGCCTCTTCTCCTTATCTCCTCAAAGACATACATCATCTCGAAAGAGTCCAGAAGCTGGCTACCCGCATGGTTCTTGGTCTCAAGCATTTGTCTGATGAAGAAAGGCTGAAGACGCTCGACCTTTATTCTCTTGAAAAACGCCGCTGCCGTGGTGATCTCATTCTTGCTCACAACATCATAAGCGGAAAGTGTAACCTCTTGAAAGAACTGTTCTTCACTCCTGCTCCAGAGCGTGGGCTACGGGGTCACTCCGAAAAGCTCTATCTACGATGGTTTCATCTCAATCGAAGGAGAGGGGCTTTCTCCGTCCAGGTTGCGGATCCGTGGAATAAGCTGCTGGATGAGATAGTGAAGATGCTGACGACCGCTTGGTTCAAAGTCTCTTTTGACCAGAAATGGCCTGAACTCTTTGTATGACCACCCTCCCTATACATAACTCCCTGTCCCCCTACATGGCCTTGCTTTTGCTTTTTGAGCCAATAAAAATTGAATTGAATTGAATTGAAAAATAGTTGTGTCACTAGATCTCTTCAAATCATTGATTATTTTCAAAATTAACTGAAACAGAGAGTATTTCATTAAAAATATGGTTGTGAAAGAGTTAACACAGTTGATATCTCTGGTTTTTCCTTTCCATTGTATTTTGATCATGTTAATGACCTTTGACATGTTTTATTTCCAGCTAATGAAGAGTGTGTGGAAACTGAACGGACACACACGCAACCACCAGATTCTGACACCCAAGACTATCATCGCAGCGATGAACAAGTTAACATCTGTCTAGAAGGTCGAGGTGTATCGATGCGCAATTTGAAACGTAAATTCATTCGATGCTCTTCACAAGCTACCATAATGCAACTGAAAAAGTTTGTTGCTTTGAAAGTATTCAACAGTTCAGCTAAGCATACAGATGTAAGTCTACCATATTTTCCATTATTTTAGTACAAATCTGAGTCTATTTGGCAGTAAATGTTTTGTAACAGGAGGTGGAAAATTCTCAGTATGCCTGTGTAGACATAACTAAATTTAGCTGTTTTCTGTGTTTAATATTTCTGTTTTTAATATTGTAAGTATATTCTTAGTAATAGGCTGTTATTTTAATTGGTATCCCTTCATAAATAACTGACTGACTGAAACCCCCCTTCGGTCACAACACTGACCATGGGATTGCACCTAGAAAGTTACCCTCCCAGACACAAGTCAGGGCAAGGTTGTTTATGGGAAGACCAGCAGTCGCCCATGCATACCGGCCTTCCCTCTCCATGCCACCAGTGTTATCCAAGGGAAAGGCAAAGGGGCTGATACAGCTTGGCACCTGTTACATCGCAACTCATTTCTACAGCTGAGTGAACTGGAACAACGTGAAATAAAGTGTCTTGCTCAAGGACACAACACGCAGCCCGGTCCGGCATTTGAGCTCACAACCTTACAATTGTAAGCTCAACGCTCTAACCACTGAGCCATGTGCCTTCATGATGGAAAATTTCCAGCTTCATAAATAAATACTACAGTAAATATATAATTGTTTATTTCTGCTTTTAATGCCCTTTCTTAATTCTTTCTCTCTTTTGTTTTTCACCCACCTCTTTCTTGCTATCTCTTTCTTGCAATCTCTGTCTGTCTGTCTGTCTCTCTCTCTCTCTCTCTCATTTGAAAATATTGGAATATTGCAATAGCTTAAAAAGTATAAAAATAACAGAAGATTAAAATGCTGCAATATTTTCCTGAATCATTTATGTTCAGAGAAAAGCCAAAGGCATCTTACCCTATTTATGTTAACCTAGCTATCTAAAAAATAGGTATGGTCCTAAATTCTTTGAATTAGGAAGTGCATACTTTTATAAAAGACATGGGATCTTTTTGGTTTGAATGGCAGTTTTTTAAAATAATTTCCACGTAACTAAACACTTTTAAAGTTCGTATACTGATAGAATGTGTTTATAAAATATCTTTTTCTCTTGGCTTTATTGAGAAAATTCTATAGTTTGTAAGATATTTGTTGTTTCTTTCTTTCAATTTCTGCAATTTTAACCAATCAATGACGTCTATTGAGGTGAAAACATTCTGTGCTGTATGAATATGTCCCTCGTTTAAGAAAACAGATTGGGTTTATTTACATTTCTGAAGAAAAAAGATACTCTTCCCCCATCCCTAACCCTTACCCTAACTCTAACCCTAACCCTAAAACATTGAAATGCAATAGATCGATACTAGAGTCATAATTATGGGTGACAATTTCATATGACACCGCTAGGAAAAACTGCTGTTCAAACCGAAAAGATCCAAGACCTGTTTCAAGAGCATGGTCAAATATACGAATCTTTCACGTTCATGTAAGCAGTCATATTAAACATGCAAATTTATGCGTTTTATTGACTTTTGTTGGCAGTCTTTATAACCAGAAAGTCCTGTATTAATATTCATATTGATATAAGATATACAAATACACTATATCTCACAGAGACACCATTTATATGACATTGATACCCAGTCATAGCCATTCTCTCTCTCTCTCTCTCTTCTACACACACTCTGAGCTTCTTCAGTTTCTGTTAACCAAATCCAATCTCAAGGCTTTGGTTGACCAAGGACTGTACGTAATTGAAAATTGAAGGCGACTGTATGTAGTTTTAAGGTGGCGAGCTGGCAGAAATGTTAGCACGCCGGGCGAAATGCTTAGCGGTATTTCGTCTGCCGTTACGTTCCGAGTTCAAATTCCGCTGAGGTCGACTTTGCCTTTCATCCTTTTGGGGTTGATAAATTAAGTACCAGTTATGCACTGGGGTTGATGTAATCGACTTAATCCGTTTGTCTGTCCTTGTGTGTCCTCTCTGTGTTTAGCCCCTTGTGGGTAGTAAAGAAATATGTATGTAGCTGAAGGCACTTGCCCATGGTGCCACACAGACTGAGGTTGAACCTGAAACCACATGCTTAGGAAGCAAACTTCTTAATACCTGCACCACAAGGTGCAGGTATTAAGAATTTTGTGGCAGTGATGGCATTCCCTAATTTTACCTGCTTGCAGTGATTTTGAGTAAAAGAAAAAGCGACTCATTTCTTTGCTGTTAGTAAGATAAACATCAGCTCTCTCTCTCTCTTCCTCCAGATGTGTGGCAATTGTCTGGTGTGAGCTAACAAGATGATATGTCAGACACAGTCACTATCAGCTGGAATTCTGTAACCAAACCATTGTACATATTTATTTCTTTGAACGACACCTAGTAAAAAAAATTTAACTGAAATTTACAAACTGTGCAAAATTTCTCCAATATTCAATACTGAATGAAAGCAAAAAAATAAGCATTCTAAAAAATGCTAATGTGTCTATTGTTTCTTAGATATAGATTTGTTTCCTAAACTATTTTGAGTATGGAATTTTGTTTCATTTCACACTTTCTACTGAGGAAAATGTTCATTGATTATTTCTTCACAATGAATTTCATTTCCATTCCAACATCCCCCAAGTTAATCCAGTTTTGTTCGTTCAAAAGTAAGAGATAATTGGCGTAAATATTCTCGTTAAGTTTCGTCTTCAAAATACGTATAACAGAAACTTGCTTTCAAGGTGAGCGTACAACAGGAGAGACCTTCAGAGGAAGACCTCCCATCCAACAAGTGTTTTGGCACTTATATCTGACTCTATGGATGCCAGGCCCACCCGGGTCATGACTCCTTGGTGTCCTCCTGCTGTTTTCCAAAATCTTGTCTCCAGGATTTGAACCTGGGTTGTTCTTTTGTTCCCAGGTCTGTGTTTCAGCCCACCAGGCTGACCAACAAAGGAACCAGCTCCCTTCTTGCTTCTATTCCAGTAAATAACAAATCCTTAAGTAGGTCCATTGGTCATTCCTCTTTGCTTACATCCACAATGAGCCCTTTCCAGCAACATCAGACAAGCATTTAATTGTGGAAGTTGTTCTGCAGCCTTTGATACCTAACTGCCTGAGTAGCTGACAGGTTGATGCAGCCATGAATCCTTGCAATCCAGCTTCAACTGGCTTCACAGTGCAGTGGTAACCCACACTCCCTAGCTGCTTTGCCAGTTCACCATATTTGTTCATCTTAAAGATGTGTTACTCTTCTATGTGGCTCTCGTTAATTCAATAAGAATCACTTTGGCATCCTATTCAGACCCTAAGACAATGTCTGGTTGCCAGCCATTCTTGGTGATAAACTCTGGGTAGTTCTTGTGCTTCTCACTAATGTCTGCAGATATTTCCCAAGAATCCTCGTGTCCAAGTAGGTTCCTTCCTGCTACAAATTCATATCTACTTATCTTCTTTGCTCCAACCATTTTCTTTCTTTCTATGCTAATGAAGGTCACTTTTGATTTGGTTGTGTCCCACTGCATCTGGTGCCAGATTGAAGTGGTCAATTCTTCTAGCACTCTGTTGTGCCTCTATGTGTACCTGCCATCAGTGAGAGCAGTCTTGTAGGAATTCAGGGCATAGTCTATTGACTGGGGTTTGTCCTTGCACAGGGGACATATTCACATGTCTTCCATGCCCCACTTTACAAGGTTGGTGTTTGATGGAAGCAAGTCATAAGTTATTCTTATTATGAAACTGAATCTGAGTGGTGCCATGTCTCATACATCATTCCTTGTGAGAGATTTCTGCATTGTAGCATCCCAAGTTGTCCATTACTCCTACTGAGATTGTTGGATGGCTTTCACACACATGTTTCTTTCCTCTTCACTCCTAACTTCCTGAATCACAAGATCCCTTTGGACTTCACCTGTTGCTTTTGACAACCACTGCACATTGGTATTTCCCAATCCTTACCTTCCTGTCTGGGTAACCCCCCATCATTTCTTTATATTAAAGTGAAAGATGATTGATATTTTACAAATTTAATCTGTGTTTTTCATTTAATTTTTCTTTTAATTTATAGATTGATATTCTCTGTAATGATGCCATCCTAGGAAAAGATCATACGCTGAAATTTATTTCAGTCACAAGTTGGCAAGCCAAAGTAAGTTGACATGTTACCTGTAATTTTACCTGATTAACAATTGATGACAATTCTGCTTAAATGTTTTATAAATTTCTCCCATGTTAGTGGCCAGGGTATTTGGTTCATGATCGTAAGGCCATGAGTTTGATTCCTGACAGTGCATTGTGTCCTTGAGCAAGACACTTTATTTCTCATTGCTCCAGTCCAGTCACCTGGCAAAAATTACTTGTACCTGTAGTATATGTCACACTCCATGTTATGCTGAATTTCTCTGAGAATTACATTAAGGGTGCACATGTCCATGGAATGCTCAATCACTTGCATATTAACCCTTTGGTTACTGTATTTATTTTGAGATGCTCTGTGTTTC
>NC_043011.1:14157761-14160261 GCF_006345805.1 Octopus sinensis | reverse complement strand
CTTAAGAAAAGTTTTGCTTATTTTTACTGAAATGCCTACAGATTGTATTTGTAAAGTGTTTGTTAGCTGGTCACTTCCATTGCCTGGAAATCTCAACTTTTTTGAGCATTTTGGCATTTACCAACATAACTAAGTGCACTAACTGTTATTAGAAATGTAAAATGAATTTTTCAGACAGATATGTAGGTTTTGAAATTGTGTGTGTGTGTGCGCATGCGCAAGTGAATGCATGTATGTGTGTAGATAGAGGTATGGTCAGTTAGTTAAAAAAATTTTACTTTGCAGTAATGTGGTCTCAGATTTGATCCTACTGTATGACATCTTGTGTGAGCCTAGGATCAACCTAAACCTTTGTGAATGAAATTTAGTGAATGGAAACTATGGAAGTCCCTTCAGATGGTTTATACTGTATATGTAATTGAAAGTGCCATCCTTAATCCATATTGTCATAATGATTCTGCCTGAAGATTATGTTAAGGATATTAGTTTCTGTGGAATCTGAATTACAATAGTACATTGATCACCATCATCATTGTTTGACCGTGGTCGAGACAATGGAATTATGGAGGTCCTGTTGCTGGATGCCTGTATCCCTGGAAATTACATGGTGTTGCGAGTAGATGGCTTCCAGAGGAGAAGAGTAGAAATTGCCTCGTTTTCAGCTCTACAACAATGTCCAGCAAACTGGACTCTCCTACCTTTCACAAGAGATGATACAGGTGGTAGTTTCCCATATATTTGTACTTTGGTTGGATGACGCTTCCACGAGAGATTTTGAGCTCTCATAAGGAGGCGAGTGTAAGTTCATTGAACTGGTAGTTCAGTTGATTGAATGACTAGAATACTCATTGTTGGAACCAGTAGAGTATTTGTTATGTATGCATGCAGTTGTACTTACCTTATTGGATTATTCGGCACTGCAATCTGCATACAAGTTAATAGTGTAATTTTGAAAACAATATTTGGCTTTTATGGCCACATTCATGTGCACATATGCGGCGAGCTGGCAGAATCGTTAGCACGCTGGGCGAAATGCTTTGCGGTATTTCGTGTCGTTACGTTCTGAGTTCAAATTCCGCCGAGGTCGACTTTGCCTTTCATCCTTTCGGGGTCGATAAATGAAGTACCTGTTATGCACTGGGGTCGATGTAATCGACTTAACCCCTTTGTCTGTCCTTGTTTGTCCCCTTGTGGGTAGTAAAGAAATATATGTGCACATATACACCTACAATTATTAATTAAACCATCCATACATATAAAATGTGTTTCTAATATAGTAATCTAGCAATTTCAAATTCTTACCATTTTGAAATATTGGTGTATGCGTGTTTTTGATTAAATTGCTGCTGATTTAGTCATCTTCAAAAGTGGTTTTCTGTTGATAATGGTTTTAGAACTCCAGAAAAGTAAGATACAAACCAGATTAGTTGCATTAGCATTCTTCCAAGCAAAAGAGTTTAATACTTTGTTAATTCTCATAGATGTTGCTCACTAAACTATTTTTTGAATTCCACCTCTTGCTAGTTTTATTAAATCTCATCTCTCATTATCAAGTAAATATTTTAAAGCTGTTTTGTGAAAACAAAGAGTTGGAACATTCTTTCAGAAACCCTGCTATTGTTTTTTTTTCTTCTTTCACCTCACACATTAAGAAAAGAACAAAAATAAAAAATAAAAAATCTTAAGATACTTATTCTCTAAAATGAGTGACATCCTTGCTTAAAATTCATATGATATAATAGAAATTTAAAAAAAAGGGATCTTTTCGGTTTGAACGGCAGTTTTTTCTAGTGGTGTCATATGAAATTGTCACCCATAATTATGACCCTAGTATCAATCTATTGCATTTCAATCTCTTTAGGGTTAGGGTTAGGGGTGGAGGAAGGGTATCTTTTTTCTTCAGAAATGTAAATAAACCCAATCTGTTTCTTAAACAAGGGACATATTCATATGGCACAGAATGTTTTTTTTACCTCAATAGACGTCAGTGATTGGTTGAAATTGCAGAAATTGAAGAAAAAAAAACAACAAATATCTTACAAACTATAAATTTTCTCAATAAAGCCAAGAGAAAAAGATGTTTTATAAACAAATTCTACCAGTATACGAAGTTTAAAATTTTTTAGTTACCTAGAAATTATGTTAAAAACTGCCGTTCGAACCGAAAACATCCAAAAAAAGAAATCAACATGGAAAATAAGTTCAATATTTTATAAACCTGTTGACAGGAAGTGAAAAGTGCAACATTTTTATATAAAAAAACTTTTATTATTAAAAGAGATTTCAAAACTAAAATGCGAGAATAACAATAGAACTGTTCAGTGATTGTTATGTTTTGTTTCTGCAGATTAAGACATTTAGCTATTGTTTTTGGTGTTTGTGTTAAAGCTAGAGTAGAATTTCTTGTTTAAACTTCAAACATTCTTTATGTAAAACTGTTATTGCTGGATATCTGGACGCTTGGAACCAATGAATATTGAAGTGTTCTTCAAGAGTATTT
>NC_043011.1:14140261-14150261 GCF_006345805.1 Octopus sinensis | reverse complement strand
TTGCTTATTTTATTATGTACAGCTTACCAGAACACTGAGATCACTCTTAAGATGGATTGAAATTTGATCACTCAAGTGATTAACAGTGATTAACCCTTTCGTTACTGTATTTATTTTGAGATGTTCTGTGTTTCTTTCAATAACTTTAAATACAACAAAGAATTTAGTAAAATAACTTAGTTATCATTAAACTAGTGTTTGGAACATAAATTGTGACTAAGGTTTGGTGGAAGATTTTGATTCAGAACTTACAAAAAGACATTTGTACTGAGAGCCAGAGCCAGTTTCAGCCGGGTTGGTAACGAATGGGTTAAGCTTCTATCTAATCCAAGAGCTTCATTATAATGATCAACCATTTATGTAACTCTTCTGATACTAGCCTGCTTGAGAGCACTCTAAATAATTAAATAAAAATTTTCATATGAATCTATATCCCAAACTCTGGCTTAATAATGATAATTTTACAAGAGTTTGGTTTCAATGGTTGCTGTGTGTAAGTGGGACTTTGAACTGGTTAATCACCCTCACTATTTTCCAGATTTAGCTTCATTTGATTATCACCTGTTCCTCTGATATGAAAGAGCATTTGGCTGGGAATCAGTATCTCAATGATGACATCATATCTACTCTTTTACTTGTTTCAGTCATTTGACTGTGGCCATGCTGAAGCACCGCCTTTAGTCGAGCAAATCGACCCCAGGACTTATTCTTTGTAAGCCTAGTATTTATTCTATCGGTCTCTTTTGCAGAACTGCTAAGTTACGGGGACCTAAACACACCAGCATTGGTTGTCAAGTGATGCTGGGGGGGGGGGGGAACAAACACAGACACACAAACATATATATACATACATACATATATACAACGGGCTTCTTTCAGTTTCCATCTATCATATCCACTCACAAGGCTTTGGTTGGCCCGAGGCTATAGCAGAAGACACTTGCCCAAGGTTTGTGGGACTGAACCCGGAGCCATGTGGTTCGTTAGGAAGCTATACAACACACCACTCCTACGCCTGCTGTTACTCTTTACTCTTTTACTTGTTGGATTCAAGACCGCACCATGTGGGAGCACGCCCTTTAATCAAGCAACTCGACCCGGGACTTATTCTTTGTAAGCCCAGTACTTATTCTATCGTCTCTTTTGCTGAACCGCTAAGTGAACGGGGACGTAAACACACACCAGCATCGGTTGTCGAGCAATGCTATGGGGGACAAACACAGACACACACATATATATATATACATATATACGACAGGCTTCTTTCAGTTTCCGTCTACCAAATTCCACTCACAAGCTTTGGTCAGCCCGGGCTATAGCAGAAGACGCTTGCCCAAGATGCCACGCAGTGGGACTGAACCCGGAACCATGTGGTTGGTTAGCAAGCTACTTACCACACAGCCACTCCTACGCCTGCTGTTACTCTTTACTCTTTTACTTGTTTCAGACCGCAGCCATGTTGGAGCACCGCCTTTAATCAAGCAACTCGACCCGGGACTTATTCTTTGTAAGCCCAGTACTTATTCTATCGGTCTCTTTTGCTGAACCGCTAAGTGACGGGGACGTAAAACACCAGCATCGGTTTGTCGAGCAATGCTAGGGGGACAAACACAGACACACACATATATATATACATATATACGACAGGCTCTTTCAGTTTCCGTCTACCAAATCCACTCACAAGGCTTGGTCAGCCCGGGCTATAGCAGAAGACGCTGCCCAAGATGCCACGCAGTGGGACTGAACCCGGAACCATGTGGTTGGTTAGCAAGCTACTTACCACACAGCCACTCCTACGCCTACTGTTGATGACTCTTTTGGAATAACAGGATGAGAGCTTCTTCAATGGGATTCAAGCATTGCCAGCACCAAAGGAAGAAGTGTGTGGAGTGCAAGAGGGACTATGTTTAAAAATAAAACCTCGTTTGGTCACATTTCCATGAGAGTATCTTGGTGACTTCTCATCCAGAATTTGTGTATTGCTGTGTTTTCTTTTATCTTCCATGTTTTAGTTGTTTTAGTCATTAGACTGTGGCCATGCTGGGGTACTGCCATGAGGAATTTTAGTCAAATGGATCAACCCCACTACTTATTTTTTTTCTTTAAGCCTGGTACATATTCTATCACTCTCTTTAGCTGAACCACTAAGTTAAATGAGGATCTTTTCGGTTGACAGGTAGTTTTTTAAAATAATTTCCACGTAACTAAACACTTTTAAACTTCGTATACTGGTAGAATGTGTTTATAAAACATCTTTTTCTCTTGGCTTTATTGAGAAAATTCTATAGTTTGTAAGATATTTGTTGTTTTTTTCCTTCAATTTCTGCAATTTCAACCAATCAATGACATCTATTGAGGTGAAAACATTCTGTACCGAATGAATATGTCCCTCGTTTAAGAAACAGATTGGGTTTATTTACATTTGTGAAGAAAAAAGATACCCTTCCCTCTAACCCTAACTCTAACCCTAACCCTAAAACAGATTGAAATGCAATAGATCAATACTAGGGCCATAATTATGGGTGACAATTTCATATGACACCGCTAGAAAAAACTGCCATTCAAACCGAAAAGATCCCGTAAAGATCTCACAGAATTTCCTACCATAAATTTTTAGTTGTTTGAACTGCTTATTGAATTAGTGGTTGAACCTAGGTTGTGATTACATCATCATCATCATCATCGTTTAACGTCCGCTTTCCATGCTAGCATGGGTTGGATGGTTCAACTGGGGTCTGGGAAGCCAGAAGGCTGCATCAGGCCCAGTCTGATCTGGCAGTGCTTCTACAGCTGGATGCCCTTCCTAACGCCAACCACTCTGTGAGTGTAGTGGGTGCTTTTTACATGCAACAGGCACAGATGAGGCTGGCAAACGGCCACGATCGGATGGTGCTTTTTACGTGCCACCGGCATGGAGGCCAGTCAGGGCGGCGCTGGCTACGGCCACGTTTGGATGGTTCTTTTATGTGTCACTGGCACTGGTATCACAGCTACGAATTCCATTGATGTTGATCGATTACGATTTTGGTTTTCACTTGCCTCAACAGGTCTTCACAAGTAGAGTTTTGTGTCCCAAGAAGGAAAGGAATACACAAGTGGGCTGGCTACATCCCAGGTAGATACCACGGGTTATGGCCTCACTTGTCCTGCCGGGTCTTCCCACGCACAGCATACTTCCAAAGGTCTTGGTCTCTAGTCATTTCCTCGGTGAGACCTAAAGTTCGAAGGTCGTGCTTCTGCGAACTTAATCTTTTGTTCACCACACTGTGATGATCTTGGAATATATTTGGTCTATTAATAGTGTCTCTCTTTCTTTTAAGATGACGGTGGCGAGCTGGCAGAAATGTTAACATGCCGGGCGAATTGCTGAGCGGTATTTCGTCTGCGGCTACGTTCTGAGTTCAAATTCTGCCGAGGTCGAATTTGCCTTTCATCGTTTCGGGGTCATTAAATAAGTACCAGTGAAACACTGGGGTCGATCTAATCGACTTAATCCGTTTGTCCCCTCTGTGTTTAGCCCCTTGTGGGTAGTAAAGAAATAGGTATTTCGTCTGCAGCTACGTTCTGAGTTCAGATTCCGCTGAGGTTGAATTTGCCTTTCATCCTTTCGGGGTTGATTAAATAAGTATCAGTGAAACATTGGGGTCGATATAATCGACTTAATCTGTTTGTCTGTCCTTGTTTGTCCCCTCTGCGTGGGTAGTAAAGAAATAAGCATGATTTGAGAGAATTTGGGTGATATTTTCAGCAGACTGAGCAAGTCATGTAGAGTCTCATCTTGGGAATTTCTTCCAACCTTTTGAAGTTTTTAAATTCTCACCAGAACATTTTCAAAAAATGTAGTTCTAATGTATCCCTTTAACTACACCACAATGTCTAAAAGAAAAAAAAAAACAGAAACTAAAACAAAATACATAATATATTGTGCCAGATCTAAATTTAAGTCAATCTTTCCAGACGTATCTTTTTATCGAACTCATGTCTCTTAAAATAACATTGGATCCCACAGACTGATGTTAAATGTTGCTCTCTCTTTTACTTCTTTCAGTCATTTGACTGCAGCCATGCTCGAGCACCGCATTTAGTCGAGAAAATCACCCCGCCCCAGGACTTACTCTTTGTAATCCTAGTACTTATTCTATCGGTCTCTTTTGCCGAACTGCAAAGTTACGGGGACGTAAACACACCAGCATCGGTCGTCAAGCGATGTTGGGGGGACATACACAGACACACACACACACACATATATATATATATATATATATATATATATATATTTATATATATACATATATACGACAGGCTTCTTTCAGTTTCCGCCTACCAAATCCACTCGCAAAGCTTTTGTCGACCCGAGGCTATAGTAGAAGACACTTGCCCAAGGTGCCACGAAGTGGGACTGAACCTGGAACCATGCGGTTCGTAAGCAAGCTACTTAGCACACAGCCACTCAGTTCTTTTTCATTTCTTATAATAGAACTGGAAACGAAGTTTAAAAGAAAAATGCTTGGCAGTGGTGGTGGAGGAGAAAGAATTGGTAACCAATGGCTGCGTGGTAATAAGCTTGCTTCCCAACCATGTGCGTGGCACCTTGGGCAAGTGTCTTCTAGTATGGCCTTGGGCCGACCAAAAAACCTTGTAAGTAGATTTGGCTGACGGAAACTGAAAGAACGACGTTGTATAAATGTGTGTGGGAGTGTATCTGTATTTGTCCCTCCCTCCACCGCTTGATAACCAGTGTTGGTGTGTTTACATCCCCGTAATTTAGCGGTTTGGTGAACGACACTGATTGAATAAGTACCAGGCTTTAAGTACCGGAGTCGATTCATTCGCCTAAAATTCCTCAAGGCGGTGCCTCAGCATTGCCGCGACCTAATGATAAAAGAAAAGAATGATGCTATTGTTTGAAGTGTAGTGTTGATGATGATGATGATGACGGTATTCTTTCTCCACCTAAAGGCGGCGAGCTGGCAGAATCGTTAGCACACGGGGCGAAATGCTTTGCGGTATTTCGTCTGCCGCTACGTTCTGAGTTCAAATTCCGCTGAGGTCGACTTTGCCTTTCATCCTTTCGGGGTCGATTAAATAAGTACCAGCTATGCACTGGGTCGATATAATCGACTTAATCCGTTTGTCCTTGTTTGTCCCCTCTGTGTTTTAGTCCCTTGTAAGTAATAAAGAAATATGTATTCTTTCTCCACCTAAAGGTGGCGAGCTGGCAGAAACGTTAGCACGCCGGGCGAAATGCTCAGCGTATTTCGTCTGTCTTTACGTTCTGAGTTCAAATTCCGCCGAGGCCGATTTTGCCTTTCATCCTTTCGGGGTCGGTATACTCGACTTAATCCGTTTGTCTGTCCTTGTTTGTCCCCTCTGTGTTTAGCCCCTTGTGGGTAGTAAAGAAATAGGTATTCTTTCTCCACCTTCAAAGTTTGTAAAACAATTTTACCATAAGGAAAGAAAGTGAGCCCTAGTGAGTGTTCGAAGGGTCGATAAAAGGAGACTGACTTTAATTTGTATGTTATTAATACTTCACAAATGGAAATTACTTGAGCTTGTCTCAAAGAAGGAAATAGACAGTGTTGTGGCACAACGTGGCCTTTTTGATTTTGTAGACTTTATGGCAAAGTTTAAGGAAGATTTGGCTGTTATTTCTAGCAGGTCGAGAAGGTTGCGTGTGAGCTGTTCCCATAAGGTATATATTCGGCAATCGAAGCTTCGATTTGTTAAAACGACATAATTTCAAATGCTGGTTACTTTATTATTAAATTCACGGAAAAAATAAACGCGATTTTCGTCATCGTCAAATGAAAGGACATTAGTACTACATTTTGTGAAAATAATCTGGTAAAAATTTGAAAATCTTCAAGCGGTTTGGCAGAAGTTTTAATAAGATAACATCTAGGTATTTAAATATATTCGTGGTACTACTAGTGAACAGTGGTCCCAGTGTGCGCACACGCGTAGTCACGCATCCGCGCTAGCTAGTCGTGACTAGTCGATCCTACAACGACTCCCTAGCAAAGTAAATAAAACACAAAATAAATCATTTCTTTACACGAAGTAAATAATTTTTGTTAAACAAAGTAAATAAAACACAAAAACACAAAGTAAATAATTTTTTAAACGAAGTAAATAACACACAAAAAACACAAAGTAAATAATTTTTTAAACGAAGTAAATAACACAAAAACACAAAGTAAGGATCGACTAGTCATGACTGGCTTGCGCGAGTGCGCGCACCGGGACCACTGTTCGCTAGTAGTACCTATATTTGTCGGTTGTTTATATGTTTCTTATTATATTTCTTTACTGTAACAATTAGTATTAAGAATTATTAAAAGACATTGTCAGAGGTCAAGTTTTACGGAAGTGAACTTCTACCCAGAGTTCCATCAAGAACAAACTTCCTGTTCGAAACATAAACACTCGGATTCCTCGAAACCATGCGAATAGTTCGGCATTAATTTTTGAAAATTTGTATTAATTCAATTTTATTGACACCTAAGAAATACAAATCATCAATTTATATTTATAGTATTTTCTGTATCAGCTGAAAAACAGCTTGGATATATAATAGCATGGCTGATTCATATTCGTTTGTGAAAGGTGGACGGTTAAAAGTGAAGGGTCAAAAGAAGCACAAAAAGCATAAAAAGAGAAAACATGATGCTATTTCTGGTCCCGAAGAAAGTACCCCTGTAGATACCGATCGCAGTGGATGGTGGAGTGTATCGTCTATCGATGATCTAACCGGACCCATTGCTGTCGAAATGAAGCCATCGCATTACATCAATAGCTTGGACAACGGGCTTTTTGAACTGGGACCCGAACACGACGAACAGGAACCACCCGACCCCACAGAGATCATTACAGCTATTAAAGTGAATGAGACGAAAATCGCGCTTAAATCCGGATACGGGAAATATCTGAGCGTGGAAAAGTCTGGTGAAGTGGTGGGTCGGTCCGATGCTATTGGTGAACGAGAACAATGGGAACCGGTTTTTCAAGAAGGGAAAACTGCAATTTGTGGGCCCAATGGTTGTTTTCTCTCCTCCGATGAGGACGGTAACATAACTTGTATTAAATCGAAAGCTGGCCCAAGCGAAATGGTCCGCCTGAAATCTTGCACTGATAATACACCAGACCCCAAAGCTGATATACCCGTTGAAGAACGGGCTTCTGTTAGACAGGCCGAAATCAACTACGTGAAGAAGTTTCAAAGTTTCCAAGACCGAAGACTACGAGTGAGTAAAGATGATGTTAAAGTGCTAAAGAAAGCTAAAAAAGATGGAACTTTGCATGGAAATCTGTTGGACCGACGCGAAAAAATGAAATCCGATCGGTATTGTAAATAAACAGTTTTGTCATTTTTATTTGATTAAAAAAAAAAACCCCAGAAAACCCATTAAACAAAATTTGTTGTCACATTAGATACTTTATCTTTTTATTTCTTATATTTCACTGTACAAATGTCATATGGATTTGAGGTACTTCTAGCGAACAGTGGTCCTGGTGCGCGCACTCGCACATGCGCGTCTTTGTGTTTCAAGGCTGAATACATATCAAAGAAAATTAAATAATATTTTTCTAACAAAGTAAATAAAACGCAAAGTAAATAATTTTTTAAACTAAGTAAATAGATTATTTTTTATAAACAAAGGTTAGGGTTAAGGTTAAAAAATCGTTGTAGGATCGACTACTTAAGACTAGCTAGCGCGAGTGCGCGCACCTGGACCACTGTTCGCTAGTAGTACCTGTATTTGAAACCATGTAATATTGATTGATATCAGTCTGGTATCATGCATACAGTTTAAAAGCTATAAACTTGGTATTGGTTTACATATATAATATACACACGTGTGGGTGTGTGGGTGCACTCTCTTGCGCGCTAATAAAAATTATAAGCGTAAAATACTCGTGGAAATTCAAATATTAATATTACATATCTTCATCTACTCATTGTTGCTTTAGCAGAGTTCACTTTGTTGCAGGCTTTCGAATCGGACCTTGCTTTCTTCTCCACCCATGTCTTTCTTACAGAGTAAATATTCAAACTAAACATCAGCCGCATCAAAGTCATCAACCTGGGAGAGTCAGGCTCTGCCCCCTCTTCCTAACATATAAAAGTGACAATCAATGTATGTATGCATTTTATGTGTGTCTGTGTATAAGTAAAATGTGTGTATCTATTACTCTTTTACTCTTTTACTTGTTTCAGTCATTTGACTGTGGCCATGCTGGAGCACCGCCTTTAGTCGAGCAAATCGACTCCCAGGACTTATTCTTTGTAAGCCTAGTACTTATTCTATCGGTCTCTTTTGCCGAATGACTGAAACAAGTAAAAGAGTATCTGATGAAAGGATATTCTAAAGTGCAGGCTGTGCTTAAAATGAAACACATTTGTAGAAAGCTGTGTGTCTGTGTGATTAAGAAGCTCATTTGCCAACCATGGGTTCAGTCTTGCTGTGTGGTACTTTGGGTTAGTATCCTCTATTCCCTAGGCTGACCAAAGCTTTGTGAGTGGATCTTGTAGACAGAAACTGAAAAAAGCCCATTAAATGTGTGTGTATGTGTATATGTATAAAACTACTCACAACATTCATGTTACAAAGAAAAATTCTTCACCACCCGACCTCAGACCTCCAACTATTCCAAATTATATTGAAATCATCCTAGGCACACCCTTTTACAGGAGATTGGTCTGATCCAGAAGAATACATGATTTTACAGGAAAAATAACAACATCATCACTATCATCATCTCTTAACATCTGCTGTCCATGTTGGCATGGGTGGACAGTTCGACCAGGGCTTGTAAGATGAGGGGCTGTACCAGACTCCAAAAATATCATTGTTATCTTCTCAACATCAAAAATATTACATTTAAAAACAGATGCTTCACACAGAAAATGAACTTTGCATCATTGTTTCAAACAACTGACATTTTTAAATTAATAGAAATGCCATTACTAGAAATACAGGTTTTTAAAGTTAAAACAAGCATAAAAACACATATTCTTTCTGATATTGACACAAAGTCTGAAATTTTATAGGGAAGAGCTAGGTGATTAGGTCGTTACCAGTGCTCGTCTTATTTCTTTATTACCCACAAGGGGCTAAACATAGAGGGGACAAACAAGGACAGACAAACGGATTCAGTCGATTACATCGACCCCAGTGTGTAACTGGTACTTAATTTATCGACCCCGAAAGGATGAAAGGCAAAGTCGACCTCGGCGGAATTTGAACTCAGAACATAACGGCAGATGAAATACTGCTAAGGATTTCGCCCGGTGTGCTAATGTTGCTGCCAGCTCACCTTATCTGGTTCTTATTTTAAGATGCAAAATCAACCTTGGTGACATTTGAACTCAGAATGTAAAGCCAGAAAAAATGCTGCTAAGCATTTTGTCCAGCATGTTAATGATCCAGCAGCTTACTGACTTTATTATATATATATATATAATTATTCACAAAGAGAAAGGAGTAAGAAAGTTGTGTTGTTATATAGTTTTACAATTGTTGAGAAAATGGATTTTATACAAAACCCTGAAGAGTGGACAATTGATTGTATCAGTATAATGAAACTTCAGAAATCAATAGTTGCTTGTACTATATCATGATATAGCAACACTCTTGAGATCAAATCTAAGTTTATGTAATGAAATGACCTAATCAATCCATCTACCTTGTGAATAATTATATAAACTCTATGGATATTTATGGATTTTCAGAAATGTGATCTATAAAATAGTTGGTCTTTGATTTATTGTCATATCTTATAGCTTGTACTCATTGATTAGCTTAATAAAATTGATACATTTGCGTGTTTGTGTGCGTGTCTAATTACTGGACAGGTAAAGTTCTCTGGTTAAGCAGTTTGCTCCATAACCACATGGTTTTGAGTTCAGTCCCATTGCATAACGCTTTGGGTTGATGTCATTTACTATAGCTCCAGGCCAGCTGATACTTTGTGAGTGGAATCGGTGGATGAAAGGTGT
>NC_043011.1:14117761-14135261 GCF_006345805.1 Octopus sinensis | reverse complement strand
GATTGGTTGAAATTGCAGAAATTGAAGAAAAACAACAACAAATATCTTACAAACCATAGAATTTTCTCAATAAAGGCAAGAGGAAAAGATGTTTTATAAACACATTCTACCAGTATACGAAGTTTAAACTTTTTAGTTACCTAGAAATTATGTTAAAAACTGCCGTTCAAACCGAAAAGACCCCAATAATTCCGCTGTAAACCAGTCGGTTTATATTAATTCTAAAGGGACAGTTACATGATTATTACATGTATATCACATATTCTTACACAGATTTCAACGTCGAATTCGTAAGGGTTTGGGGTTGCTGAATGATAAGTTTCTTTATATCATAATGTCCTGGATATGTGTAATACTCATTACCTTTGATGTCTTGTTTTTGTTTACTGAGATTCTCATGTGATTTTATCGTGATTTTCCGTGACTTTTCGTGTTCTGAAATCCTTACTCTTAACCTTCATAGGACACGTCAGGTGTTCAGATAAAGTTATTCTATAACTATATCGACTCGGCCCTAAGATCACCAAATATAACAGATATCCATTCAGTCTGAACTACACATTCCTCGCTACATCGGTACCTGCAACCTTGCTGTCACCCAGCTAAATGCATCACTAATCTTTACTCTTTTGCTGACCGTAACCAGCACTCACCAACACACCAACCTGCCTCTTTCTATCAGATTTAAGAACTATAAAATATAATCGCGGAGGAGGAATCAGGAAAGTTTGTAGAAGGAATCCTTTATGCTCAAAACGATGGATCAGCTTTTAGTAACTGGTTCTTGTTAGGAGTTATGATGATTTGGGAAGTCTGTTGATTGCCGTGAAGGTAGTTTTAACTCTGGTTGTGAAGCTAGATAGGTTGCTGTTGTCAGTTCAAATGACTTCTAGATACAAGTCGAGGTGTCTATACACTGGTTTATTACAGGTATCTCAGGTGATGACAGAATTTGTTTTCATTTGCACAAAGGAAGTTAGATGAGGTCATTCGCTTGTAGTCTTCTTAAAGCGGCGAGTTGGGGGTATCGAAAGGTTAAGTGTTGCATTGGTATGCATCTACAAATTGTCAAATATGAACTGTTCAGTTCTAGATAGATTGCACTCGAGGTTGTGGTTGCTGGGGGTTAGATGCAATGCAATGTATGAGTGATAGACAAGGAATTTTGGATGTGTGGTGACGTTGGTATTGGTGATGGTGGTATTGTGGTTAAAATTGTTGGGGGTAGATAGCTATTTGAGCTAATATACAGTCGGGAAAAATGGTTTCAAAATAGAATGATGAACGACAAGCCGAGACTGAGATGCTTTGTGTGAGAGATTTAATGCGGTGAACAGTGAACAAGAATCTTTTCTATTCCAGACTCAAAGCCTGAAATTTTTAGAGAGGGGGCCAGTCGATTAGATCGACTTCAGTAAGCAACTGGTACTTAATTTACCGACTACGAAAGGACGAAAGGCAAAGTCGACCTCGGCGGAATTTGAACTCAGAACGTAATGACAGACGAAATACCTATTTCTTTACTACCCACAAGGGGCTAAACACAGAGGGGACAAACAAGGACAGATAAATAGATTAAGTCGATTATATCGACCCCAGTGCGTAACTGGTACTTATTTAATCGACCCCGAAAGGATGAAAGGCAAAGTCGACCTCGGCGGAATTTGAACTCAGAACGTAGCGGCAGACGAAATACTGCTAAGCATTTCGCCCGGCGTGCTAACCTTTCTGCCAGCCCGCCACCTTGAACTGCGAACAAGAATGTTGAGGTATGTGCTCGAGTTGTTATTTTGTCTATCAAAGTTGATGATGACACACGAAAGGAAATATTGTAATGTACGCAGTAGAATCAAAAAAATTTCTGCTTAAGATATTTCGTCTCTAGCTCGACACAGTCGCGGTAGCATCGGTTAATTCCCGTGGTGGCTTTTCAGGGCAGAGTGTTCAGTGTTAAGGTCATTAGGAGAAGTCGAGAGAGTTTTCGTACAAGTTGATGAGTTTGGTCGTAAGTAGCTTGCTCACCAGCCACATGGTTCCGGGTTCAGTCTCAATGTATGGCATCTTGGGCAAGTGTCTGCTACTATAGCCTCGGGTCGACCAAAGCCTTGTGAGTGGATTTGGCAGACGGAAACTGAAAGAAGCCCGTCGTATATATGTACGTGTGTGTGTATATGTTTGTGCGTCTGTGTTTGTCCTCCAACATTGCTTGACAACCGATGCTGGTGTGTTTACGTCCCCGTAACTTAGCGATTCGGCAAAATTGACCGATAGAATAAGTACTGGGCTTACAAAGAATAAGTCCTGCGGTCGACTTGCTCGACTAAAGACGGTGCTCCAGCATGGCCACGGTCAAATGACTGAAACAAGTAAAAGAGTAAAAGAGATGTCAGGATATAAATGTGGTGTATTTCATTTATAGAGAGTTTATGAAAAGGTTGTTGAGGCAGCGTTTAAAGAAGTCAGTTTGACAGTCAGCTCTGGTGCACCACTCTGATAGTCAGAATAGCTCTTTAACAGTTGCAAATTTCACCTGGCTCAAGATTAGGAATAAAAAAGTTTTAGAGATCGCTTGAAGCATTGTGAAATACGGAAAAAAGGGTTTTAGAAAGCTTTTACGATGCAAATATATCAGTGAATATTGCAACAACAATAGCAGGATCTTTTCGGTTTGAACGGCAGTTTTAAACATAATTTCTAGGTAACTAAAAAATTTTAAACTTCGTATACTGGTAGAATGTGTTTATAAAACATCTTTTTCTCTTGGCTTTATTGAGAAAATTCTATAGTTTGTAAGATACTTGTTGGGTTTTTTCTTCAATTTCTGCAATTTCAACCAATCGCTGACGTCTATTGAGGTAAAAAAAAGCATTCTGTGCCGATGAATATGTCCCTCGTTTAAGAAACAGATTGGGTTTATTTACATTTGTGAAGAAAAAAATATACCCTTTCCACCACCCCTAGCCCTAACCCTAACCCTAAAACAGATTGAAATGCAATAGATCGATACTAGGGTCATAATTATGGGTGACAATTTCATATGACACCGCTAGAAAAAACTGCCTTTCAAGCCGAAAAGATCCCAATAGCAATAAAATTAAAGAGACTGTAGTGTTACCATGGAAAATATTGAACTGGTACCAGTAGTTACCATGCTGAACATCTTGATGTTTTGGTGGCTATTCTCTTCATCAGTTATTGTTGTGATCTGAAGGTACATCTTCACGAGTTATAAATCGGCCGGAAACTGAAAAAGGAACAAAACAGTCACTTTATTTATCGTTGGGAAATAATAACCTTGTTTAGAAAGGTAATGAAAAATATCGGATCTTTTCGGTTTGAACGGCAGTTTTTTCTAGCGGTGTCATATGAAATTGTCACCCATAATTATGACCCTAGTATCAATCTATTGCATTTCAATCTGTTTCAGGGTTAGGGTTAGGGGTGGGGGGAAGGGTATATTTTTTTCTTCACAAATGTAAATAACCCAATCTGTTTCTTAAACGAGGGACATATTCATACGGCACAGAATGTTTTTTACCTCAATAGACGTCAGTAATTGGTTGAAATTGAAGAAAAAAAACAACAAATATCTTACAGACTGTAGAATTTTCTCAATAAAGCCAAGAGAAAAAGATGTTTTATAAACACATTCTACCAGTATACGAAGTTTAAAAGTGTTTAGTTACGTGGAAATTATAAAAAAAAAACTGCCGTTTAAGCCGAAAAGATCCAAAATATCTTCAGAGAGCTCCGCTGGGGTAATACAAACTAGAACTTTAAGGACACTTGAATAAATGCTAGGTGGTGTATAGCAGACACACATCTACCTAGGTAGCAGTAGAATTTTATTTTATCCAAGCGAAATATTATATCACTGAGTTTGAACAACAATAACAACAACGACGACGACGACGACACGCCGAGGTACGACGATGACGATGACAATGAAAAATAATAATGAAAATACTTTCTAGTTTTGGCACAGGGCCAGTAATTTTGAAAGGCAGAGATGACCTCGGTGGTATTTGAATTCAGAAACGTAAAAAGATGTGTGATATACTTAACGTAAGTCACTGTTAAGAAGTCAGAAGCTGCAGCAGTCGTCCAAACATACTCGAAGTATGTCAAAGAGAGAAAAACTTTTATCTAGAGCTGCCTCTGCTGCATAATTTGAATTTTATTTGGCCGAACGGCCTCTTTGTTTATTCAATGTTTGACGCTATATTACAAACAATGTTTAAGTGAAGTTACCAACCTCTGTGTGTTTTTGAATGGTTAACGTATGTCTTTTCAAGCTGCAATCGTTTTCGTTTCCACATATGGTCACAGATCAAATCATTTGCTTGGCAAGTGCACCTCCGAAATATCTTTGCTAATTTGTCCATTTGTGCATTATTTCATGCATTTTAGAAATAAAGTTAAGAAAACATCCATTAACCTAAAAAACGGCACAGTATAACAATAATCTTGTTGTCTGGGTATACCCACTTCAACTACCCCTTTTGGATCTTTTCGGTTTGACCGGGAGTTTTTTAAAATAATTTCCACTTAACTAAACACTTTTAAACTTCGTATACTGGTAGAATGTGTTTATAAAACATCTTTTTCTCTTGGCTTTATTGAGAAAATTCTATAGTTTGTAAGATATTTGTTGTTGTTTTTCTTAAATTTCTGCAATTTCAACCAATCAATGACGTCTATGGAGGTGAAAACATTCTGTGCCGTATGAATATGTCCCTCGTATAAGAAACAGATTGGGTTTATTTACATTTGTGAAGAAAAAAAGATACCCTTTCCCCACCCCTAACTCTAACCCTAACCATAACCCTAACTCTAACCCTAACCCTAAAACAGATTGAAATGCAATAGATCGATACTAGGGTCATAATTATGGGTGACAATTTCATATGACACCGCTAGAAAAATTGCCGTTCAAACCGAAAAGATCCCCCTTTTTTGTGGCGCGTGTATAACAGTATTGTGAAAGGCAGTGATAGTAGAGCAGCTACCGTGGAATATTTTAGACGTAGCAATCAAAATAAGAATTGGGGTATGTGGGTTAATGAATGTTGAAGGAAGGTGGGTGGAGGCTGTGGCGACGAGATGGAAGGATATTGAGTGAGGACGAGAAAAGACATTCATTAAAAGGCTCAACCGACCTTTCATGACTTCCGCTTTGAACCGTTTATATTAATGCTAAAGGGACAGTTTCACGATTGTTATATGTATACTCTTTTACTCTTTTACTTGTTTCAGTCATTTGACTGTGGCCATGCTGGAGCACGGTCTTTAATCGAGCAACTCGACCCCGGGACTTATTCTTTTTGTAAGCCCAGTACTTATTCTATCGGTCTCTTTTGCTGAACCGCTAAGTAACAGGGACGTAAACACACCAGCATCGGTTGTCGAGCAATGCTAGGAGAGACAAACACAGACACACAAACATACACACACACACACACACATATATATTTATACATATATGCGACGGGCTTCTTTCAGTTTCCGTCTACCAAATCCACTCACAAGACATTGGTCGGCCCGGGGCTATAGCAGAAGACACTTGCCCAAGATGCCACGCAGTGGGACTGAACCCGGAACCATGTGGTTGGTAAGCAAGCTACTTACCACACAGCCACTCCTGCGCCTGTATATTCATGTATATTCATTATTCTTACACATATTTCAGCGCTGAATTTGTAAGGGTTTGGGGTTGCTGAATGATAATGTCATATAATGTCCTGCATATGTCTAATGCTCTTTACCTTTGATATCTCGCTTTTGTTTACTGAAATTCTCGTGTGATTTTATCATGATCTTCCGTGACTTTCCGTGTTTTAATCCCAAATGGAGACGAATACTATTTTCCTAAGTGATAGGCCTGAATAATTGCTGAGAAAGTTCCTTAAATGAAACCAATGGTAGCCTTAATACACAAATAAAAAAAAATCTTTATTCACCAATGTGGTGTTGAGCATTCAATCTCATTGTTCGACACACACACACACGCGCGTGTACACCACACACACACACACACACACACAGGCGCGCGCACAGTCACGCACACACACACACACACACACACAGAGGCGCGCGCACAGTCACGCACACACACAAACACACACACACACACACGCACAGAGTCCGATATCCAATATTTTCCAGCTTATCTTCGACTTCCTCAAAAATGTGTCACCGTTATTCCGATACATCTGGACTTTGAAGAAGAAAATGCTAATAGTATTTCTATAATCGAAGCGGCAATTTTCTTCCAACGATAATAAATAAAAGAAGTTCCCTGAGCTACGTGATTTAGTATAATATTCTTGGGCAGCATTTCGATATGCTCAATAAAACAAAAAGACAAGAAAAAAAAAACCCATCAAAAGAAGGCATCAATATGTCAGTATGAGAAGAAATACTATTCGAACAGTTCTTTTCAACTACAAACATGGAGGATATTTTGACCAAATGCCAATGAGCGACGCCACCGCTATTCTGATGACCACGAACCAAAAAATGAACTGTGATTTAGTAGCTTAACAGGCTTGAAATAGCAGGCAAATTTCTCTAAAATCACACACTACCGCAATTGATAATAGGAATCAGGATACACAGTGTTTGAAAAGACATGATGGTCACATTTGGAATTCCTTTGATCAACTTGAGGCTAACAACAACAACAAGATCATTTAACTGACGAGCCAACGAGAGAAGTTTTACGATCAGGGCTGTGAAGGAGAAAATGTTAAACTACATTCTAACATTTTAATAAAAAGATGTAGTTCTTTCAATACAAACAAAAAGACAGGATGGCCACAGGTGGAACGTCTTTGATCATACCCATACCTACTCAATCAGGGCTGAGTCTGGGTTAGACAGCAGGAGCAGCAACAAGTGGAGGTGCAATGGCCCAATGGTTAGGGGAGCGGACTCGCGGTCAGAGGATTGCGGTTTCGATTCCCAGACCGGGCGTTGTGTGTGTTTATTGAACGAAAACATCTAAAGCTCCACGAGGCTCCGGCAGGGGATGGTGGCGACCCCTGTTGTACTCTTTCGTCCCAACTTTCTCTCCCTCTTTCTTCCTGTTTCTTGTCCCCGACTTCCTACGCAACCGCTGAGCTTGGATGCGCATTCACCCATCCGTCGAAGCTCTCGGTGTCGGGGGTTGACCTGTTTTCTCTTCTGCGGGTCTTACGAATAGCAAAGGACCCCGTTTCGGACTTCTCCCATCTTGCGAGCTCTGGGACGAAGACCGTTCGCTCAACAGCAACAGTAGCAACAGCATCAGCAACAGCAGCAACAACAACATCAACAAGACAACCACTGAGAGAAAACTTATTAAAAATTCAAAGATTTAATTGACACTGAAAATTGTTTCAAGAACTTAATAGAAGAGACTTTGTGTAATATAACAAGTTTGTAAAAAAAAACCCCTCCTGTATATAAACACTCTACTGCATATTAATATATATAACGGATGAAAGGGTTGACCGTTGGACAAAATATAAGGCAATATTTAGTTAAATATCCTTACGTTCTGAGTTAAAATTTCGTCGGATATCTGTTTTTTGTTTTTCATCCCTCTGAAGTCTATAAAAAATATATTTCTTTACTACCCACAAGGGGCTAAACACAGAGGGGACAAACAAGGACAGACAAAGGGATTAAGTCGATTACATCGACCCCAGTGCGTAACTGGTACTTATTTAACCGACCCCGAAAGTATGAAAGGCAAAGTCGACCTCGGCGGAATTTGAACTCGGAACGTAACGATAGACGAAATACCTATTTCTTTATTACCCACAAGGGGATAAACACAGAGGGGGAAAACAAGGACAAACAAAGGGATTAAGTCGATTACATCGACCCCAGTGCGTAACTGGTACTTAATTTATCGACCCCGAAAGGATGAAAGGCAAAGTCGACCTCGGCGGAACTTGAACTCGGAACGTAACGACAGACGAAATACGGCTACGCATTTCGCCCTGCGTGCTAACATTTCTGCCAGCTCGCCGCCTTAAAAAAAAAAAAGTCCCAGTCCCGCTATGGGCTCTCAAATTGGCAAATATGAGGCTCTCTGCAAGTATTAGGGAATTACTTTTTGGTAACTCCCTTTTTATTAATGCGAAGACTTAGTAGAGTTTGAATCCCTGTAATTCCTTTTTTCTTCGCCAAGGAGTTGCACAAACTGAAAAGAACTGGGAACCATTCCAATCTTATTAAATATGAAATTTGTCCTCTCTTTTCTGTCTTCCCAGTCTCCTCTTCCTCTCAGAAACACTGTCTACAATTCTCTGCTGCCAATGCTAGAAATCATTATTCTTAATTATATATTTTTTCCTGCTGAAGGAGTTTGGTATTTGTTGCAGCAATAATCATTATTCGGTATTTCATATCCAATAAGTAACAAAGAACTATATTTGATTACTCAATGTACAAAATAGAAATTAAAAACATAATAAAACAAGATTTTTTTTTGTAATTCAATGTCTTTTCCCTTAAGTATTTTTCTTTGTAGCTTACATAGAAAGCAACTGCATAAAAGCTTGGTCGACATTCACAAATTTCGATTTCCTCGTTCCTCTGTAATACTTGAACGAGTCTTTTGTTACTTATGGCTTTTACTCAACTTACCACTCATTTGGTCTTTTCATGAGAGAATTCTGAATAGAATAGAATATAGGATTATCGAACCCCACTTTTTGGCAACTTTCCTCAGATCATCTTTCGATTACATTTTTCAAAGTTAATATTTATATCTCTAGCTGAAATATCAAGATGAATAGATATCGTTTAGAGATAGTGACTTGAAATATGTGTTTAGTTAGACGATAGAAGATTTATCCTCGATATTTCTTGTCATGAGATTACTGTATTATTGACATGATATCATTCATTCCACTTAAGAGTAAAACGTCTTCATAGTAATAACGAAACATCTCACTCACCACTACAATCTCAACTGTTAAAACTCTGTTTATATAAATCTTATTTACGGCGAAATCTCATTAAAAATAAATCAAGGGTTTTATTAGTGAGTGACATCAAGGTGTCAGGTGAGAGCTGAAACTGGCGTCTTACTTAGGCCTGAGGCCAATTTTTGAAATGAAGGGAGTTCAGTTGAAATTTCTTTTATAGTTCAGTCAGAGGAGGACGGATAGAAGCTTCGACTGTTGTAGGGCGTTCGAGATTAGTGAAGGAAGAAATCATAACCCATGTAAAAAACTGTGAAAATATACTCAGACTTGAGACATGTCTGAAATTTCGGAACAGAGTGGAGTCCGCTTATTTGATGGTAATGGTGATTGTGTGAAACTGGGTGATAGATTATATTTATTACCCAAGAACAAGTCACTGTGGTTGGTGGAAACATGATCTGTATTCAGCAGAGATAAAGAGATATTGATTGATGTCGGTATTTTACAGTTATATATTTTTATCGAACCCGGACGAATGAAAAGCCAAATCAAGCACGCTGGGATTTGAACGCAGAGAAATCAGAAGAACTAAGATGGGGAGTTCGAAAAGTGTATTGGAAAAGGCCAGTCCTTCAAAATCGAACGCCTGCAAAGAAGTAAGAAGAGTGACCAGGACTTTAAAGAAGGACAAATTCATCAAACTCACTGCCAAGAGAAATGTTACTTTGCTTATGGATATTATAGAACAATATTCGGATCTTTTCTGTTTGAACGGCAGTTTTTTCTAGCGGTGTCATATGAAATTGTCATCCATAATTTTTACCCTAGTATCGATCTATTGCATTTCAATTTGCTTTAGGGTTAGGGTTAGGGGTGGGGGGAAGGGTATATTTTTTTGTTCAGAAATGTAAATAAACCCAATCTGTTTCTTAAATGAGGGACATATTCATACGGCACAGAATGTTGTTTACCTCAATGGACGTCAGTGATTGGTTGAAATTGTAGAAATTGAAGAAAAAAAGCAACAAATATCTTACAAACTATAGAATTTTCTCAATAAAGCCAAGAGAAAAAGATGTTTTATAAACACATTCTACCAGTATACGAAGTTTAAATTTTTTTAGTTACCTACAAATTATGTTAAAAACTGCCGGTCAAACCGAAAAGATCCCAATAATCTTGAATAGTTTTGACTTCGTGACGCACTGGAGATCAATCAACAAATTACCATCGTAGTTTCCTTGAACGCATAAACACTTTAATTAAAAACCATTGTTTACATTATTGTTATACTTGGGAAAGAGCATATTTTGGCAATTAAACACTGACACTATATATTTTGCTTCCACTTCAGATTTATTATTATTTTGGTTTCTTTGTCAAAGCTCTTTCGTCCCACACACTATGACCCCTTCCATGAGATCTCCTCTTGTTCTACTTATTCCAGTTTGTCTTTCAGAAAGAAACTGGAATAAGCAGAAGAATAGAAAACACGTGGGATAAGGGATCACTTACGGAAGGTCACATAAAGGAAAATTGGATGACAGTAATTTTCAGAAAAAAAGAACGTCCAGAAAGCTTTGATGAGAGGAGAAACTTCTGAATCAGTACTGACTGAACATAGCCAATACGAGAAAGAAATATCCCATACCATTTTTAAAATTTCCATTTCTGAAGTTCGCTTATATTGAGCGATGGCTGTCCTTTATCGCTTGTTCCCCATCTACTTTCATGTGCTGCAGATCCCCCATAAAGTTCTCCAGACATGACGTGGGTCTCCCATTTTTCCTGTTGTGGCAACCTCTGGTATACACGTCATTGCTGTGTGGAATATCCTTCCCTTTATTAAAAGCACAAAATTTAATAAATCGTTTTCCCCTTCTTTTCACAGTATCTCGTCAAATTCCCAACCCAGCTTCTCCCATAACTTTTTAATTTGTAATATAATCTCTTCAAAGGCCCCTGTTACACATTGATCGTTCATTATCGACAGCATACAAAGCCTTTGAAAGACAGCAAGTTTGGTGCGAATGCTTGCTGTACTTTTCCATGTTTTACTAGCATAGATAGCTGTTGCTACCACTGTGCACATGTAGAGGCGTAATTTCTCCTCCATGTAAATACAGACTTTGGACTATACAATGCACAACCACTGGGAAACCAAAGCAGCCTCCACCAAGCCTCCTCTGAATGACTTGTGAATCCACATGACTAGAAATATTGATTTCAAATTATGGTACAAGGTACAAGGCCAGCAAGTCCAAGGGAGAGGTTAAGTCGATTACATCGACACCAATGTTCAACTGGTACTTATTTTATCGGTCCCGAAAGGATTAAAGGCAAAGTTGATCATGGCGGGATTTGAATTCAAAATGTAAGGATGGACGAAATGCCACTGAGTATTTTACCCGGTGTGCTAACGATTCTTCCAGCTCATCGCTTTACCGCAACCAGAAATACTGCTTCCAAGTTATGGAAATTTGTCAATAGGTATGGTGATAATTAATGGAAATAACTTTAGTTTTCTCCCTACTGGTACCAGTCTAACTTATTCTTCATCTGTACTTAAAGTAGACGATAATTTCTGTACATACTCTACTTCATGGCATAGAAGCGTAATGCCATCGACAAAATCTACGTCGCCCAGCTTTCTTCATTATATTCAGTACACGAGTTCAAATTCCGCCGAGGTCGACTTTGCCTTTCATCCTTTCGGGGTCGATAAATAAACTACTAGTTACGCACTGGGGTCGATGTAATCGACTTAATCCCTTTGTCTGTCTTTTTTTGTCCCCTCTATGTTTAGCCCCTTGTGGGCAATAAAGAAATATATATTTAGTACACGGGATTGATAAGTTTTTTTCCGTGATGAAGCTAACATAAATTAGAAGTAAAACGGGGGACGAATACGAACCCTAACGAACATCTGTTGCAATAATTATTAACAACAGACGCAGTATTAATACCAAAAGGCAATCTACGTATCCAACGTAACGTGGATGTATTATTAGAGCACCGAAAATTGCGTTGTTTACCTCATGACAGGTACTCTCAAAGTAAATAATGCAGCATTCGTTGCTATAACAATACAAACACATTAAGTTGGATGTATAGATTGCCATCAGTTTCAATGTCAAACATATCTGTTCTCATCTTATGTGTTCTTACTCGAAAGGAAAACTAATGATACAGGGATTGGAAGATGTAGATTAAACTTTATTTTTAGAATGCAACGAAATCGTACAATCTTCTGTATTGACTCAGGGTGAATACTTCAAAGGCCTTCTATGCTACGGAATATAATTACCATAACTGATAGGTAATTACTTCAGAAACTTAGAAAAAAGAAATGAAAGAAGCAATACACGATCACTGGCCGTTAACCGAATGAGGGAACTCATTTGCAGTTACCAGTTTAATATGGCTGACTTTGCTGAAGAATAAGTTTAAAAAATAATGTAAAATATTCAGTGTTCTTACTCATAGTTTATAGTTCGAATCCAGGGGGTCTTTTCTGTTTGGCTGACACTTTTTCAATTTCTTCAATTTTGTTGAAGAAATCAATTGGAATTTCAGATGTGGTGTATTGAAGTAGTTATGTATGCTAATTATTGACAGGAATTCACTTTCGCCATTTGCAAATTTTGGGTAATTTTAGCCAATCGAAAGTCACAGACATATAGTAACAAACCAAACGTTGGAACACTTGTATGTGAAAAATCCCGTTTGTTTACAAACTGATACTTTACGCTGTGTTTTCCTGATTGCTATTTTTGGATATTTTATGTTGCATTTTCGATACCTATCTCTTGAATGCTTAAATAAACATGTGTTATTTACTAGTTTTTTGGTCATTTTCACTTATTAAATGCTTAAAACACATGCTACTATCGGAATATTGACATTATTGTTTTGTCATCTTATGATTGCAATTACGCACAAAATGACAGCTTCCAAAGCCTGTTTTCTGAAAGGGTAAAAATGATCAAACTTTAAACTTCTGTAACTTGAAAAAAAAAAAAAAATTCTTCCGGAACAAGTGTAGTAGACCCTGAGATTCAGCGTGAAAAATTACATTAATACACCAGATTTGAAAATTTTCACTTAATTTTAAAATTACGAAAAAGGGCAGCCAAATAGAAAAGATCCGAATCCGGTCTTGAACCACGGAAGTATTCAAGAATAAAACACATTTTATCCCCATTCGTCGCAGCCGCAGCCACCACCACCACCACCACCACCACCACATGCTCGTTATCTATCTGTCTGTCTATCTATGTATCTATCAATCTATCTATCTATCTATCTATCAATCAATCTCTGTCTGTCTGTCTGTCTGTCTGTCTGTCTGTCTCTCTCTCTCTCTATCTATCTATCTATCTATCTATCTATCTATCTATCTATCTATCATCTATCAATCAATCTATCTCTGTCTGTCTGTCTGTCTGTCTGTCTGTCTGTCTCTCTCTCTCTCTATCTATCTATCTATCTATCTATCTATCAATCTATCTATCTATCTATCAATCTATCTCTGTCTGTCTGTCTGTCTGTCTGTCTGTCTGTCTGTCTGTCTGTCTCTCTCTCTCTCTATCTCTCTCTCTCTATCTATCTATCTATCTATATATCTATCTATATATCTCTCTATCTACCTATCTATCTATCTATCTATCTATCTATCTATCTATCTATCTATCTATCTATCTATCTATCTATCTAACAAATGGTGGTTTGCCCTCAAGAGAGCAGTAAAAGCAGAAGCGATTAGGTACAGCAAAGCACTAGCCATATATAGAAATAGAGTAGAGGGTGAGCTAGTTAAGAAGCTAGAAGAGGCAATTAGAAGCGGCATCGCATCCGACGTTTTGGCGGCGAGGTTGGCCCTCGACCAACACTTCAACGCCAAACACGAAGGATGTGCTGTCAGAGCTAGGATGCGTGCTCTAAGGAACGAAGGTGTTGGAGCCGCGAGAGAGGCCCGGGTGGCAGAGGCGCAACAGGGCAACAAAGCCACCATTCGGTCACTGGTAGATGAACAGGGGCGCGAATTGCTCGAGCCAAGTAAAATGTGTGAGGCCTTTCAGCAGCATTTTGCCCGACTGTTCGGAACGAGTGGAGGGCAAGAACGTAGGGTGGACTTCAGTGCCTACCTACATAGCCTACCACGACTCTCGACAAGAAAGGCAGGGTGCTGCGAAGGTGCCATCACGGCGGCGGAAGTGCGGGAAGCGATGGCAGAATGCTCGAGGGACAAATCACCGGGTTTGGATGGTCTACCCTACGAGCTTTACAATTGTATGCCAGACTTGTTTGGAGATCTCTTGGCGGCGGTGTACTGCAACTGGCAGCAAAACGGGAGCATTCCTGGTTTTGTGAGCCGAGGAGCCGTAACACTGCTGAAGAAAGATCTAAACAAGGGAAATGTAATAGATAACTTTAGGCCCATCACTCTGCTTAATGCAGACTTGAAAATTTTGGCCAAGGTGCTAGCCAAGAGGTTGGCGCTGTCATCGAGAAACTGGTCGACAAGGCGCAAACATGCGCCGTGCCAGGCCGGACCATCCATGACAACCTCCATCTGATGCGCTACATCATAGACAGGGTAGTTAACGAACCTGGCATGGGTGGGGCCCTGATCAACTTGGATCAATCAAAAGCCTTTGATAGGGTAGACCATCGATACTTGGAGGCAGTCCTGAGAGCGGCTGGTTTCGGTCCCGTCTTCCGCGGCTGGATAGCTGCCTTGTACAGAGGCATCCGTTCGGTAATTCGCGTAAATGGACATCTATCGAGACCTTTCGACATTGCACGTTCGGTCCGTCAGGGATGCCCCCTCTCGGCGCTTCTATACGTATTGACTCTTGAGCCACTACTTGCGGAAGCTGGCGACTCTAAGGGGCATCCCGCGAGAATTGGGATGCGGGACGAGCGTGTCTGCATACGCGGACGACGTCACCGTCATAGTGTCTAGCCACGAGCACATCGAGCTGGTCGGCGAGACACTGAAAAACTACGAAGCGGTGACAGGAGCGAAAATCAACCGGGAAAAGTCAGTGGGCTTGCGACTAGGCACCTGGAGAAGCAAGCCCATGCCGTCCACCAGCGCCTCCTCGTGGGACGCTGGACCGACGGCCCGGTTGAGTTGCTCGGGGTCTGGTTCGGTCCGGACCTCCATGGGAGAAGAACTGGAACGAGATAACGAGTAGGGTGGTCACTCTCGCCCGGCAATGGACCGAGAGGAAACTGTCCCTAAAAGGTCGAGCGGAGGTGGCGAACACGTACATCGCGTCCGTCATCTACTACCGCCTGACCGTCGTACCTTGTCCCGACCCTACCATCACCAAACTACAACGCATCCTCTTTCGCTTCTTGTGGAAAGGATGCGTCCCGATGGTCAGGCGATCCATTTGCTGTCAACACCCGTTAAAAGGAGGGCTGGGCATGCCGTGGTTGATGATGCGCAGACACGCGCTGAGACTGCGACATCTCTGGCTCTATGTAGACGACGGTGAACAGGTGTGGTCGCCGTTTGTGAGGCACGCTTTCCCGCAGCTCGTCTCCATGACCGAACTGCAGTCGTGGATCAAAAAGAGGCCGAGGAAGGGCGAATGGCACCGCGAGTGTCGCGTTGCTCTCAAGCAACTCTGCCGTCCTGGGTCGACCTTAAGTGACTTCAACACAACCAAAGCATTCTATAGGGGTTTAGTGGAGGGGAGGTACGACGACGAGCTCGGGGCGAACCTGGACGTCGACGAGGAGTACCTGACCCGCCTGTTCGGGACGACTTTCGGGCCAGGGCCCATGGACAACTTCCAGAGATCCCTGGCCTGGCAGTGCTACCGAGAAGCGCTACCCGTTCGGGATAAGCTCTACAGACACGGCTCGAGAAACACGGGGCTGACCTGCCCGAGATGCGGTCAGAGCGACGAAACCGTTCTGCACGCACTCGTTCAGTGTCCAACAATTTCCGACCTGTGGGCTTATGTCGAACAACTGCTGTCACGTGTGGGACGAGTCGGTTTATCAGCTGAGTCTATCGTCAATATTGTCACGCCTCCTTCCTTCAAACGGGAAGGAAGAGCTATTTTCATCATCCTTGTGGCTATGGCGAAAGAATGTATCTGGTGGACGCGTCTGAAAGGATTGGAGACAACACTTTCCTTCCTCTCTGGTCAATCTCTCATCAACTTCTTCAAGTACCACTTGAAAAGGAAAGTGAGAGTAGAGAGGCAAGTTTTGTCTAGCGAATGTTTTAAAAAAAATGGGTGAATGTAGCAAGAATGGCACGTATGAATGACGAAGCCACCTTGAGCATAGTCCTATGAACCCAGAAATCGAAAACAGAGAGTTGCTTATTTGCAAAAAAAAAAAAAAAAAAAAAAAAGAAATATAAAATGTGACTTCATTGACCGAGGTTACCGTGGTCTTTTCCGCAGGCTTTTCTTTCCACGGGTAAACCTCACCTGTCCTCCCCTTTACACTTCATATTGACATTTCTGTGATAACGATCCCTATTGATCATTTTTTTTCCTCTCCCCCCCCCCTTTTTTTTTTTTTTTTTTTAACCCCCCTTATTTTTGTCCTCTTTCTCTCCTATTACGATCCCTTTTGATCGAACCTCCCCCTTCCTTTTTTTTTTTTTTTTTTTTTTTTTTTTTAATACCTTCAAAAGAAAAGCTCTACTACCTTTGTAATTGTTCTATCTGTGTGCAGCCCTGTGTGCTAATAAAGAAACATATCTATCTATCTATCTATCTATCTATCTATCTATCTATCTATCTATCTATCTATCATCATAGCGAACAAATTATTGATATTTTGAGTCCTTCATTTCGAACGTTTCAATGATTTTATTGAAAAATTATATATATTTTTTCAATCAAATTTATTTCAGAAAACAACATATAATTTACTTTTAAAGGCTTCTTAGTGGAAGGTGTGTTAAGTACTATTGTAGGAGGAGTAAGTTGTAGCGGAAACTATAAAAAACTAGGTTGGTAAGATAAATTTTAAGATTTTATTCATTAATTAGTTGATAAAAGGCAGAAAGCGAACGAGAAGAGTAGAAAGGTCAGGGGAAGAAAGTATAGGGGCAGAAGAAAAATAATAGGAAAAGATTGGATTTGAAATGAAGGCGGAGTAGGAGGTGGAGAGAAAAAGTGGTATGAAATGGCGAGTAGGAAATGGCGAGGGGTGTGGAAAAGAATATGAAAAGGCATGAAGAGGATAGAAGACAAAAGCGAAGAAGAAGAAAGGAGCCGATACGTATTATGTGTTTATGCGTTTATGCGCACGTGTGGTGTGTTTATGTATGCATATATACATACACACACAATATATATATATATATAAAATATATATATATATATATATATATTAATATATATAGATTATATATATTTATATATGTGATTGGAAGCAAGCTGCTTACTACACAGCCACCCTGTATATATATATATATATATATATATATATAATATATATATATAATATATATAATAAGGCGTGGCTGTGTGGTAAGTAGCTTGCTACCAACGACATGGTTCTTGGTTCCGTCCCAGCGTCTTCTACTATAGCCTCGG
>NC_043011.1:14106582-14117661 GCF_006345805.1 Octopus sinensis | reverse complement strand
CCTCCATTGACTCTTCTTGTATTCTTTGCATTTGCATCACAAATTGTAATATCCTGCTTGCATCTATGTACTCTGGTCCCAAATGTATTACACACCTGTTGTACAATTGCAGTGCCTCCATTGACTCTTCTTGTATTCTTTGCATTTGCATCACAAATTGTAATATCCTGCTTGCATCTATGTACCCTGCTTCCAAATGTATTACACACCTGTTGTACAATTGCAGTGCCTCCATTGACTCTTCTTGTATTCTTTGCATTTGCATCACAAATTGTAATATCCTGCTTGCATCTATGTACCTGCTTCCAAATGTATTACACACCTGTTGTACAATTGCAGTGCCTCCATTGACTCTTCTTGTATTCTTTGCATTTGCATCACAAATTGTAATATCCTGCTTGCATCTATGTACCCTGGTTCCAAATGTATTACACACCTGTTGTACAATTGCAGTGCCTCCATTGACTCTTCTTGTATTCTTTGCATTTGCATCACAAATTGTAATATCCTGCTTGCATCTATGTACCCTGCTTCCAAATGTATTACACCTGTTGTACAATTGCAGTGCCTCCATTGACTCTTCTTGTATTCTTTGCATTTGCATCACAAATTGTAATATCCTGCTTGCATCTATGTACCCTTCCAAATGTATTACACACCTGTTGTACAATTGCAGTGCCTCCATTGACTCTTCTTGCATTCTTTGCATTTGCATCACAAATTGTAATATCCTGCTTGCATCTATGTACCCTGCTTCCAAATGTATTACACACCTGTGGTACAATTGCAGTGCCTCCATTGACTCTTCTTGCATTCTTTGCATTTGCATCACAAATTGTAATATCCTGCATGCATTTATGTACCCTGGTTCCAAATGTATTACACACCTGTGGTACAATTGCAGTGCCTCCATTGACTCTTCTTGTATTCTTTGCATTTGCATCACAAATTGTAATATCCTGCTTGCATCTATGTACCCTGTTCCAAATGTATTACACACCTGTGGTACAATTGCAGTGCCTCCATTGACTCTTCTTGCATTCTTTGCATTTGCATCACAAATTGTAATATCCTGCTTGCATCTATGTACCCTGGTTCCAAATGTATTACACACCTGTGGTACAATTGCAGTGCCTCCATTGACTCTTCTTGCATTCTTTGCATTTGCATCACAAATTGTAATATCCTGCTTGCATCTATGTACCCTGCTTCCAAATGTATTACACACCTGTGGTACAATTGCAGTGCCTCCATTGACTCTTCTTGTATTCTTTGCATTTGCATCACAAATTGTAATATCCTGCTTGCATCTATGTACCCTGCTTCCAAATGTATTACACACCTGTGGTACAATTGCAGTGCCTCCATTGACTCTTTTATTCTTTGCATTTGCATCACAAATTGTAATATCCTGCTTGCATCTATGTACCCTGCTTCCAAATGTATTACACACCTGTTGTACAATTGCAGTGCCTCCATTGACTCTTCTTGTATTCTTTGCATTTGCATCACAAATTGTAATATCCTGCTTGCATCTATGTACCCTGCTTCCAAATGTATTACACACCTGTTGTACAATTGCAGTGCCTCCATTGACTCTTCTTGTATTCTTTGCATTTGCATCACAAATTGTAATATCCTGCTTGCATCTATGTACCCTGCTTCCAAATGTATTACACACCTGTTGTACAATTGCAGTGCCTCCATTGACTCTTCTTGTATTCTTTGCATTTGCATCACAAATTGTAATATCCTGCTGCATCTATGTACCCTGCTTCCAAATGTATTACACACCTGTTGTACAATTGCAGTGCCTCCATTGACTCTTCTTGTATTCTTTGCATTTGCATCACAAATTGTAATATCCTGCTTGCATCTATGTACCCTGCTTCCAAATGTATTACACACCTGTTGTACAATTGCAGTGCCTCCATTGACTCTTCTTGTATTCTTTGCATTTGCATCACAAATTGTAATATCCTGCATGCATCTATGTACCCTGCTTCCAAATGTATTACACACCTGTTGTACAATTGCAGTGCCTCCATTGACTCTTCTTGTATTCTTTGCATTTGCATCACAAATTGTAATATCCTGCTTGCATCTATGTACCCTGCTTCCAAATGTATTACACACCTGTTGTACAATTGCAGTGCCTCCATTGACTCTTCTTGTATTCTTTGCATTTGCATCACAAATTGTAATATCCTGCTTGCATTTATGTACCCTGCTTCCAAATGTATTACACACCTGTTGTACAATTGCAGTGCCTCCATTGACTCTTCTTGTATTCTTTGCATTTGCATCTCAAATTGTAATATTCTGCTTGCATCTATGTACCCTGCTTCCAAATGTATTACACACCTGTTGTACAATTGCAGTGCCTCCATTGACTCTTCTTGTATTCTTTGCATTTGCATCACAAATTGTAATATCCTGCATGCATTTATGTACCCTGCTTCCAAATGTATTACACACCTGTTTTACAATTGCAGTGCCTCCATTGACTCTTCTTGCATTCTTTGCATTTGCATCACAAATTGTAATATCCTGCATGCATTTATGTACCCTGGTTCCAAATGTATTACACACCTGTTGTACAATTGCAGTGCCTCCATTGACTCTTCTTGTATTCTTTGCATTTGCATCACAAATTGTAATATCCTGCATTAAAATTTACTCTTTATTTGGTTTTGATTCTCTTTTTGTTTACATTGCGTGCATGCCTTGTTATGGTTTATGTTAGGGTTAGAGCTATGGTCTAGAATTGGCAACAGATAGCATACTAAATTGTAAATGGCCACGTTTACCATATGCTAAACTGGTACTAGAGATTTAATGAAACAGTTTACCTATCAGAATTTAAGTCATGAAAGGGTTAGTTTGCATTGTCAACAGACTTCACATTTCTATGTTTCTGTGGGCAATGAAATAAAACACTAGATAAGGAATGGGTCAATATAGTTGACATTATTTCCTCCAATAAAATTTTTGGCTATGTACCTTTGTTAGAAATTCTTATTTGTATTAATATAAAGTGCGAGCAAGAGAACATCTGCAGGCTTTCCTAAACTGTTAATGTGAATGTAGATGATGTCTTTTTTCAACTTGTGTAAATTAATGTCTGCTGAGAAGGTGATTCCATGTAGAAGCTGCCATTCTGGAGATAAATGATTGGATAAGATATTTAGTAAAAGGGTTCTAGCTGTGAGAAATGTTAAAGATGATGATGTGGGCTCAGTTTGATATAGGTTTACAGCTTACTAATTCACAGGAATAGTAGTGGGTGTTAGGGTTTTTTTTCCCATGTTTTATTTGAACAATTTGGCTGGATAAAGGGGGTTGTATCCTTGCCTTTTGCATTCCTTCTGAGACAAGAGCTGTGCCTTCAAAACTGGTAAGATTGACAGTTGATCTTGAATAAAATGTGTGGATGGCTGCAGAGGAAATAACATGGACAAGGGAATTTCAGAAGGATGACAATCTGGTAAGAAAGAATTAATGCTTAGTTTGCAGGTGAATACATGCTACGTGATCTTCGAGCCTTTTGTCGCCAGATGCTGTAACATGGTTTGTATCCATATAGTAGTACCACCACTATTGCGATAATGGCCTGAAATATGTGGTACCAGTGTGATAAAATAAGATAATGCAGCAGCAATAACAACATAACTATCTCTCAGGAACCAATAAATATTCCAAATGAACAAACCAACCCACACTCTCGAACTTCACTATGAAATAACACAAACTATATACACTCTCTCGGTTCAATCCATTCCTCACAAGAGGGTACCTTGGCTCTCATCACAACACTGAGAGTGTAAGAGGTTGCTAACTTTGTTCTGCCGACAAATTTCCATTTATTTATTCTTAAGCTTCTCTTACTGCTGGAAACCACCTCTGCCTGGTACTGGCATTTATGTGAACAATGTAGACAATTGACAAGAATCAAATGCCACAATACATAAATTCATTATTTATTAAAATTATCTTCAATTGTAGAAGTATCATAATTACTAAATGGTAATCGATTAGCATATTCAGGGCCATTTAGTCACCTACCAATCTGGTAGACACACTAGTCAAAATGACTACAACCTCACTAGGAAACAGGAAAGACGACTACTTGTAAATGCCCAAACCTTCCCAGGTGAAGAATGTACCCCACAACATAGATTAGTAGTTAGCGACTTCAGGATCAGGGCTAAATGGATGCCCAGAAGACAACCAGAATGGAGGAGAAGGGTTTGGAAGCTTAAGGATCCTGCAAAAAGAGATTGAGAGACATATTACTCAAAGCTGTGGAAGACAACTGGAGGTTTCTACAGGACAACCTTTTGAGGGCTAGTGACCAGATCTGTGGATGGTGCAAAGTCTCCTCTCAACCCTAGGTATCATGGTGGTGGAACAATGTTGTTGACAGGGCTAGTAAGGAAAAGAAACAGGCTTTGAAGGACTGGAAGACCGGTGATAGCAGGGAATTGTATCAGACTGCCAAAAGGGAAGCTAGGAGATAGGTTTATTTGGCCAGAGGGGAAGCAGATAAGGAAAAATTTGCCAATGTTCTGCGCCGTGATGACCAAAGACTTGAAGTATTTTCCTGTTGCCAGACAGTGTGTGAGAGAGAATCGAGATGTCCTAGGAGAGAAATGTGTCCTCATGGGTGATGGTTCACTTGCTTTAAACGAAGCTGCAAAGAGACAGGTTTGGAGACGCCATTATGAAAGTTTGCTAAATAAAGTGAATGAATGTGTGAAAGAGAGTCTGCCAAATGCCGGCCCAACAGAGGGACCAGCTATCTATCTAAATTGACAGTGCCTTGGTAGGTAAAGCAATTAAGGGTATGAAGACAGGGAAAGCCCCCGGACAATCAGGAATCACCACAGAGATGCTCAAAATATCTGGCAGTGTCGGCTATAGCCTAGTCAACCAGGTGATACATGAAGGAGTCATACCCAATGACTGGTGTAGCAGCACCATAGTCAACTGTTAACAAAGGTAAAGGTGACACATTAGATTCAAATAATTACAGAGGTATCAAGTTGTTGGATCAGGTAATGAAGGTCACGGAGAGGGTCATAGCCCAAGTAATTAGGGAGAGAGGCAGTCTAGATGAGATGCAGTTTCGGTTCGTGCCAGGGGAAAGCACCACTGATGCTATATTTCTGATAAGACAGATGCAGGAGAAATAGCTAGTCCAAGATAAAACTCTGTACCTGGCTTTCATTGACAGGGTCCCCCGATCCCCTATCTGGTGGTCAATGAGGAGACTAGGCATGGATGAATGTTTATTGAGAGCTGTACAAGCCGTGTACAGTAAGGTGACGGTTGGCAACGAGTACAGTGAAGAATATCAGGTAGGGGTAAGGGTCAACCTAAGATCAGTCCTCAGCCCCCTCTTATTCATTATAGTCCTCCAGGCAATAACAGAGGAATTCAAGACAGGCTGCTCCTCTATGCTGATGACCTTGCACTAATAGCAGAGTCACTGCCGGAACTGGAGCCAAAGGTTAGAGTGTGGAAGCAAAGTCTAGAATTGAATGCCCTTAGGGTTAACCTAGCCAAAACCAAAATTTTAGTTAGTGTGCAGGCTGTCAAATCACAAACTCCTCTGTAGAAAAGGCATTGGTAGAAACTCCATACGATGCACCCGGTGTAAGCTATGGACACATAAAAGGTGCAGCAATATCAAAGGAAGGTTAACGGGAAAATTATTTCTTGTGTGTGGCAGATGCAGTGGGGCAATAAACACTGAAGGTGTTCAGAAAACAGCTTCCATTACATGCCTGGGGAAGAAACTAGAAGTAGTAAACACTTTCTACTACCTAGGCGACCAAGTATGTAGTGGGAGTGATTGCTCTGTGAGTGTAGCAACTAGAGTAATAATAGCCTGGGCAAATTCAGGGAGCTCCTACCTCTGCTGGCAGCTAATGGCCCCTCACTCAGGGGAAAGATGGACTGTATGATGCATGTGTGTGAACTGCCATGCTATACGGTAGTGAAACATGGGCCATGAATGCCGAGGACATGCGTAAGCTTGCAGTATGCTTGTGTCAAGTAAAACCAATACCGTAGCTGGGGGCTGGTGACCCGCTAGCTGGCACCTGTGCCGATGGGACATAAAGAACAACCACTACACTCTCAAAATAGTTGGCGTTAGGAAGGACATTTAGATGTAGAAATTAAGCTAGACTAGATTGGAGCCTGTTGCAGCAGCTGGCTCTCCAAGATTTCAGTCAAACTGTCCAACCCATGCCATCATGGAAAACGGACATTAATCGATGATGATGATAATGACAACGACGACGACGATGATTATATTAGTAATAAAGTTGGATGCAGGCAAGCGATTTGTAGTAGAGAGCAATAGCGTTTGGAGCGAGCAAAGACTTGGCGGCCGGTGATGCGATCGATCGAAAAGCTGTCATCTCGGCGGCGATATCGCTCGTGAGTGTGTGTCCGTTAGTGTATATATCACACGGACGCATCGCGTTTATGCATGCGGCTAAGGCGGCTATTGCTCTCTAATAATCGCTTGCTTTTTATTTACTTAATGCATTCTTCACTTCGGCATACTGGGCAGAGATCGCATCGCATTCATGCAAGCATTAGCTGTCTATCACCGCCTTAGCTATCATAAACAAACACAAGTTCATGTATGATATTAATCTTTCTTCTACTTCAATTATTACATGATATTCTCTTATAAAAATACACACATACAGGAGAAGTAAATGTCACAGTATCTTGTCCTACATCAGTGGTGCCCAGTTCTGGCATTTGTGTAACTCTCGATGCCAAAGTTTGGGACAAGTCCTTCCAGGATCTTCCAGATGTGTATTATGGCATATATTTTTCGCCTACGCTCCAAGGAATAGAGTTTTAATCTCTTGAATCTTTCCCAGTAGCTTATATGCTGTACAAGGGCTATCTTTTTTGTGTAGCTTCGTTGGATCGCCTCAAGTTCTGTGATCAACTTGACACTGGATGGTGACCATAGCTGAGAGCAATAGTCAAAGTTGCTATATATATATGATATATATATATATGATTATATATATATATATATATATTATATAATATATATAAAATATATATATATATATAATATATATATATATATATAGATATATATATATATATATATATATATATATATATATATATATATATATGATACATAATATATATATATATATTGATATGTATATATATATATATATATATATATATATATATGATATGATATGTATTATATTATATATATGATATGTATATAATATATATATATATGATATGTTATATATCATCATCATCATCATCATCGTTTAACGTCCATTCTCCATGCTAGCATGGGTTGGACGGTTCGACCGGGGATCTGGGAAGCCAGAAGGCTGCCCCAGGCTCCCGTCTTATCTGGCAATGTTTCTACAGCTGGATGCCCTTCCTAATGCCAACCACTCCGTGAGTGTAGTGGGTGCTTTTTACGTGCCACCTGCACTGGAGTCAGGCGAGGCTGGCATCGGCCACGGTCGGATTGGTGCATTTTACGTGCCACCTGCACGGAAGCCAGTCGAGGCGGCACTGGCTTCGGCCACGATTTGGATGGTGCTTAAAGTTCGAAGGTCGTGCTTCACCACCTCGTCCCAAGTTTTCCTGGGTCTACCTCTTCCACGGGTTCCCTCCACTGCTAGGGATTGGCACTATTTCACACACCTATCTTCATCTATTCTTGCCACATGACCATACCAGCGCAATCGTCTCTCTTGCACACCACAACTGATGCTCCATAAGTCCAACATTTCTCTCAGGGTACTAACGCTCTGTCGAGCATGCACACTGACATTACACATCCATCGGAGCATACTGGCTTCATTTCTCACGAGCTTACGCATGTCCTCAGCAGTCACGGCCCATGTTTCACTGCCATGTAGCATGGCTGTTCGTACACATGCATCATACAGTCTGCCTTTTACTCTGAGCGAGAGGCCTTTAGTCACCAGCTGAGGTAAGAGCTCCCTAAACTTTGCCCAGGCTATTCTTACTCTAGCCGTTACACTTTCAGCACACCCACAATTTTTAATCTTTCCATTTTACCAATGTGCTATCGAAACACCAACACAAATTAGACTAAACAAGGAAACATTCTTCATTGAAAAATACAAGCCCAAACTTAACCATTCCAACATTCTTATACAGAGAAACTCACTCCAAAAGAAAAGCAAGAAATATTAAGCGATTATCTCCCTTACACCGGAAGAAATCACTTATTACATCCCCTTACCTGGAACTCTCTTTCACTCTCCTTCACACTTCTTAACGTAAACATAACGATGTAAGAAATTTGAAAAGCTGAACGCGAAACCAGTCTTTCTTCAAAAACTATGTCATTGTAGGAAAAAAATTTATAACATTCTTCAGACATAATGACTCAAATATATATTTTTTAACCTTCTAAAACAAGCCTTCTGTAGTTTTTTCACTTTTTACTATTTTCTATATATTCAACCACATGCTTTCACATACCAACTTTCTCACTTATATATATATATATATATATATATATTATATATATATATATTACTCTTTACTCTTTTACTTGTTTCAGTCATTTGACTGCGGCCATGCTGGAGCACCGCCTTTAGTCGAGCAAATCTTTGTAAGTCCAGTACTTATTCTCTCAGTCTCCTTTGCCAAACCGCTAAATGACGGGAATGCAAACACACTAGCATCGGTTGTCAAGCAATGCCAGGGGGACAAACACAGACACACAAACACATACACACACACACATATATATATATACATATATATACGACAGGCTTCTTTCAGCTTCCGTCTACCAAATCCACTCGCAAGGCATTGGTCGGCCTGGGGCTATATTAGAAGACATTTGCCCAAGGTGCCATGCAGTGGGACTGAACCCGGAACCATGTGGTTGGTTAGCAAGCTACTTACCACACAGCCACTCCTGCGCCTAAGTGAAAGAACTCTGGCCGAAATAAGATTAAGATATATATATATATATTGTATTTTTTTATCGATTCGATTTATTATTATTATTACTAGTATCGTTGTTATACATACACACATACATACAAGCATATGTAATGATAATAATAAGTGGATGTAAACACATGAACAAAATAAGAATAAACAAAAACAACAACAAAAACAAAATACAAATTACATGAACGTATATAAACAGAAGATACAAATATTACAGGCATCCCCACACATACACACACTAAATAAACATAGACGCACATAGAGATATAAGCATGCGCAAATGAAGACATACAATAGAAATACAAAATGGCTGACGGTTAGTAGGGAGAAACACAAATAAGAAAGAAGAAAACAAAGGACCACTGATGCGGTCACAGGAGTGTGACAAAAGAACTCTGGCCGAAATAAGATTAAGATTAATGTAAAAAATAAATAACACTGAAGCAAAATAACACCAAATATATAGTGTGTGTGTTTTTATTGGCTAAACTGGCAAATCAGATCGCCATGTTGATTCGCTAGCCTCTGCACGCATTTTTTTTCTCTCCTTCTTTCTGTGTTTTTTCTCTGTGTATCTTTCTGTTGAAGAGCGTAGGCTCGAAACGTTAAAGACTTGTTTTATTTATATACCTGAGCGCCATACTAATACAATTGTTTGTTTGTATTCCACCTGCCTTCGTCTTTTGCTTATTTCCGTAAACCTGCCTTCGTCTTTTGTCTATTTTCATAAAGCTTCCCGTTATATATATATATATATGTATATATATATATGTATATATATATAATTATATATTATATATATACATATATATTTATAGATTATATACATACCTATACATGTATTTATATAAGATATATATATATATCCAACATGTACATGCTCACACACATATATATAGGGTACACACACACACACACACACACACACATATATATATATATATAGGCGCAGGAGTGGCTGAGTGGTAAGTAGCTTGCTTACCAACCACATGGTTCCGGGTTCAGTCCCACTGCGTGGCACCTCGGGCAACGCAGTGCTATAGCCTCGGGCCGACCAAAGCCTTGTGAGTGGATTTGGTAGATGGAAACTGAAAGAAGCCCATCGGATATATGTACGTGAGTGTATGTTTGTGTTTGTCCCCCTGGCATTGCTTGGCAACCGATGCTGGTGTGTTTATGTACCCGTCACTTAGCGGTTCGGCAAAAGAGACTGATAGAATAAGTACTGGGCTTACAAAGAATAAGTCCTGGTGTCGAGTTGCTCGATTAAAGGCGGTGCTCCAGCATGGCCGCAGTCAAATGACTGAAACAAGTAAACAGAGAAAGAGAATACACACACACATACACCCACAGGTGTGTGTATATATATGTGTGTATGTATGGCAGCAACAACATTGGCAGCATTAGTAACAACATAAAGAAGTGCTTTGCTGGTAACATATGCAGGGGCAGTAACATTACCGATGCAACCACCACCACTAACACCAGCAGCCCTTGCTTTGACATAGCAACAGCAACAGCAGTTACAACTACATCAACAGCAGCTACAGTGGCGTGAACAACAATAATAGGTACAACACCGACATTGCAAGTCTACAGAAATATATTTGTTGGACCAGAAATTCATTTTCTCAACCATGGATCCTTCAAAGTCCTGGAAAGGAGATACATAACATCGCTGGCCAGCCACATATGGCAACTAGAAGACGAAAGAGTTCCACACTCCATCTTATGGAAAATCCTCAAAAACTCAGACCTCTACATAAATGGGATGAAACGCTGCAAGCTATGCATAGCTGAATGCATGGGAATCCTAAGGGACTCATTCGAACCAGGGGCTATACTTAACTCCAGAATGGAGATTCTTGGGCCATGTTTGCACTTTAGGAGATTTCTACTGGTCTTTTGGGAACTGCTAGAAGGTGATAGCTAACAGGAGAGGGAGATAATCCCCTATTATTTACCCTCAGCTGAATGATGGCATTATGGTTGGAAGCTATTGGCGAAAGGAGATAATTCAGACTTTCCCTTCCATATTTTAAAGAGGTCATAGGTCATCAGGTTTTG
>NC_043011.1:13791582-13796582 GCF_006345805.1 Octopus sinensis | reverse complement strand
ATCTCAGAGAAAGAAATTACACATGAAAAGTAAGCATTAGTAGTGAACATTTGTGAAAATAAATATCAAAAGTGAATGTGTGTAAAAATGAAGAAAATTCTTTAAATGTTTATGCAACAAAAGATCAAAAGTGAAGTGCGAAAAATCAAAACGTGTCAGACACCGAGCATGTAAAACTAAACGCAAGAGAATGAATTTATGTGAAATTGAACACAAAACATGAACTTATGTAAACATCAATAGTGAACGTCTGAGAAAGTGAAACTTCAACAGTGAACGTGTGCAAAACTAAATATCAGTGTGCGAGAGTAAATAGTGAATGTGTGGAAACTAAAAATCTGTAGTGAACGTGTTCAAAACTAGAAATCAACAGTGAACGAGTGCGAGACAAAACATTAACAGTAAATGTGTACAAAACTGAACATCAGCGGTGAACGTATGCAGAATTAAACATCAATAGTTAACGTATCTGAAACTAAAAAAATAGTAGTGCATCTACGGAAGTAAACATCAATAGTGAACGTGAGAAACAGAACGTCAACAGTGAACGTGAACGAAACTTAACATCGATAGTAAACGTGTGCGGAAGTAAACTTCAGTAGTGAACGCGTGTAGAAGTGAATATCAAACGTGGACATGTGCGAAAATAAATATCTATAGTGAAAGTGTGCAAAGAGTCAATGTGTGCAAAACTGAACATCAAAATACAATGTGTGCAAAATTGAACATGAATACTGAACGTGTGCAAAATTAAACATCAATAATGAACGTTTATGGAACTAAATACTAATAGTAAAAGTGTGAGAAAGTAAACAGGAATAGTGAACGTGCTCAAAACTAAAAACCAGTAGTGAATTGTGCAAAACTAAAATTCAAATTGTGCAAAAAAAAGCCATAAATAGTAGATGTGTGCAAAAATAAACATCTTTAGTTAACGTATTTGGAACTAAACAGCAATAGTGAACCTATACGGAAGTAGACAACAATAGTGAACGTGTACGCAAGGGGACGTCAACAGTGCACGTTGTCGAAACTAAACAGGAGCAAAAGTAACCATTAATAGTCAGCATGTGCAAAACTAATTATCTATAGTGAACGTGTGCAGAAGTGAACATCAATAGAAAGTGTGAAAAACAGAACATGAATATTGAACGTGTGCAAAACTAAACATTAATAGTGGATGTGTACAAAATTAAACATCAATGGTGAACGTGTGCCCAACGGAACGCCAGCAGTGAACGTTGTCGAAAGTAAATAACAATAGTGAACGTGTGTGAAAGTAAACATTGAGAGTGAATATGGGCGTAACTAAATGTCTGTAGTGAACGTGTGCAAAAGTAAACAACAATAGAATGTGTGCAAAAGTGAACATAAATACTGAACGCGTGCAAAACTAAACATCAATAGTGAATGTGTGCAAAACTAAACGTCAGTGGTGAATGCGTGTGCAACAGAACGCCAGCAGTGCACATCGTTGAAGCCAAATAACAATAGTGCACGTGTGCGAAAGTAAACATTAGTAGTGAACATGATCGAAATAAAAAATTGTAGTGAACGTGTGCAAAAGTAAACATCAATATTATGTGTGCAAAAAGTGAACATCAATAGATTGTGTGCAAAAGTGAACACGTTCTATAGTGAACGTGTGAAAAAGTGAACATCAACATAAAGTGAGCAAAACTGAACATAAATACTGAACGCGTGCAAAACTAAACATTAATAGTGAATGTGTGCAAAACTAAACGTTAGTGGTGAATGCGTACGCAACAGAACGCCAGCAGTGAACGTTGTTGAAACCAAATAACAATAGTGAACGTGTGCGAAAGTAAACATTAGTAGTGAACATGATCGAAACAAAAAATTGTAGTGAACTTGTGCAAAAGTGAACATCAATAGAATGTGTGCAAAAGTGAACATCAACAGTGAACGTGTGTAAAAGTGAACATCATCAGTGAATGTGTGCAAAAGTGAACATCAACAGTGAACGTGTGTAAAAGTGAACATCATCAGTGAACGTGTGCAAAAGTGAACATCAACAGTGAACGTGTGCAAAACTGAACATGAATAGACAACATGTGCAAAACTGAATATGAATACTGAACGTGTGCAAAAGCTAAACATCAGTAATGGTCGTGTGAGAAACTGAGCATCAACAATAAATATATTGAAACTGAAGAGGAATAGTGAACATGTGAAGAAGTAAACAAACAAGGCGAACATGTGCGTACATCAATAGTGAACGTGGGTGCAACAGAACATAAACAGTGAACACTGTAGAAGCTAAACAACAACAGTGAACGTGTACGAAACTAAATATCTGTATCAATAATGAACAAATATTAATAATGAACGAGTACGGAACTAAACATCAATGGTGAACGTGTGCAACACTAAACATCAATGGTGAACATGTGCAACACTAAACAACAATGGTGAACGTGTGCGAAAATAAACATACGTAAACATAGATGGAACTGAACATCAATGGTGAATGTATACTAAACATAAACAATGAACATGTTAAACACTAAACATCAATAGTGAACGTGTAAAAAAACTAAACATCAAAAGCATGTGAAACCGAATATGTACAACCGAATAGTGAGCATCTTTGAAACTGAATACGAATAGTAAACGTTTGTTGAGTTAAACAGATATAGTGAACACCCCAAAAAGTAAACGCCAATAGGGAAAATTTGGGAAACAAAATAAGTGTGGTAATTATATTTAAAACCAGACAACAAAGTGAGCATAACCTCAAAAATAATTGTCGTTTACATGAAATAGATCTATTTATAATCTAATATAGAAATCTTTAGATATATATTGTTTACAAATCCATCGAAAATATAATATACATCTTGCATATATATACACTATACATATTAAATGTTCTACACATACTGCACACACACGCACACACACACACACATGAAATGTTTTACAGAAATATAATACATATATCAAATGTTTAAACATATATCACACAATGTCTTACATACACACAATATATAACTTTTCTACACACCCAAACCACACAAACGAGGCTGCTACCAAAAGTTTCCTGCCTATATGTGCCATGGATGCTACAAAAGGGAATGACGATCGCTAGTAACTGCCTACAAAATCAGTTTTATACTTGCTATTCGTATTCGATTTTTAAACTAGATTTTAGAAAATGATGTGTTAAAGCGATTTTGTGATTTTTACGACAGTTGACAAATTAAAGTTATGCGCCAAATTCTGCATGAAACTCAGCCGATAAATCTGCTACTAAAACCTTCGACATACATCGGTAGGATTTTGGCGAACAGTTTTTAGGTCGAGCACAGTTTTTTTTTTAGTATCAAGCACGTTTCAGAGCCAGATGAATATCGGGTCAAGATGTTAGGCTTTCAGACCGTCTTTCACCTTGAACGGTCACTAACACTAATTTGCAGATGGGACATATTAAGTAATCATCTTAAGATTTGACATTTTCTTCTAATCAAGTGATTTGATTCAGCTGAAGTAATTTACTTCTACGAATTTCCTCGGAGACGAAGTTGATTACGGCAGAATTTGAACTCTGATCGCAAATATCAAAACATTTCGTTTAACAGTAAGCATTTTGCGTTCATGTATCAACGGCTTGTATTCGAAGTAACGTAAGTTATAACAGTTTATATGAAAGTACTAAATATATCCAAATTAGATAATAAGTACTGCTTGATTTGATTCGGTGTTTCGATGAATATTTCGTTTAAAAATACACCAAAGAACAGCTGGTCACTAGATGAGCTTGTTGAGATTGTTATGTTTAGTATTAAATGTGTGTGTGCGTATTTATATAATGTATGATATGGTAGGAAATAGAAAATAAATATGGACAAAGAAAGGAGGTAAATATAGGAACATGCTGTATGAAATTAAATTAAATAGAACAAAATATAAACGACTGTATAATATAATATTAATTAGAACAAAACAAAAAAGTTTAAATGAACGATTACATAAAATGATATAAATAAAATAAAATAAAATAGAACAAAACAAAAAATATAGCATGAACGATTATATTAATATAATCGTTCATAAATCAAAAACATTATAAATAAACGAAATGAGATGAAATAGCAAAGACTGTTCCAGCAAGGTTTTACCTATGATGGCAAAAACAAACTATAAAGATAAACTGCATGAAATAAAATAAAATGAAACAAAATAAGTAGAAAGTAACTGATGATGCTGCAGGTGAATCAACTGTTCGGAGGTGGTTTTCAAAATTTAAAGCTGGAGAGTTTAGCTTGGAAGATGAGAGTCGCAGTGGAAGACCTTCAAAGTTAGATGAGGATGTTTTGAAGGCAAAAATCGAAGAAAACTCAAATATCACGACTAGAGAACTCGCAGTGTCTGGTGATTTGTGACGAAAGCTGGATCTACTGTTATGATCCGGAGTCCAAGAGATAGAGCAACTAATGGAACAACCTGTCTCCCCCAGGTGCAAGAAGGTCAGATAAAGCAAGACTACCGGGAAGTTCATCATGATCTCCTTTTCCGATAGTAAGGACGTCATCTACACCCATTAGGTTCCCTCTGGCCAGACGATCAACAGAATACTTTGTGAAGGTTTCGAGATAATTCAGGAAGAGATTTCGTCACAAAAGGCGAGAGCTCTTCCTCTCGAGTAGGTGGCCACTGCACCAGTCCACAATTCCATCATGGCAATCAACTACTTGAGAGAAATGGGCATCAAAGCTGTCCCTCACCCTCTCTACAGTCCAGACCCTGTTTCCTATGGCTTCAATTTATCCCCAAGCTGAAGAACTCAGGGGAAGTCGTTTTGGAGACATTGAGAAAATGAATGAGACAGTTACGAGGGTCCTGGGTACCTTCACTTTGGAGGACTTCCATGGGGGTCTTCACAAAGTGGATGGAGTCCTACAACAAGCTCATTAAATCAGAGAGCTCTTTTTTTGAAGGAGATTAGAGTTTTGTATGATACTTCTTTGAAATTAATA
>NC_043011.1:13776582-13786582 GCF_006345805.1 Octopus sinensis | reverse complement strand
AATAAGGATTATGAAAAAAGGAAAAAAAAAAAAGGAAAGAATTTATCTGATAACCCAATGCAATAAAATCAAATGAAATGATTTTTCAGAAGAGTTTCAGAGTAATGGAAGGGAAAAAGAAAAAAAAAAGCAAATTTTATATAATGCAAACAGAGATATCAAGTGACTACTTTTTTGTGGTCACGTGGTTAAATTGTGAGAAAGTACCGTACAATGTGAATTTGACAGGGAAAAATTTTATAACTTAATTACTGCCCATTTATCGTATCAGATTCATTTAAAATTTCGTTCGTTACTGTTTGTACCAATTTTTATGCTCCCTTCTAATTTGTATCTTAAATGAGTATAAACAGTGGATGGGAAGATGTGCTTTTCATGCCTTTTTCTGGAAGCTCTAAATACTCATTATCTCTGAAATATGGATGAGGCCATCCTCAAAATAATTGTTTCTAAATTAAGTAGAAAACCAAGAATTTTGAGTTTTAGCCGATTACATTTACCCCGATTACTCGGCAGGTACTCAATATTATCGGACCCGGAGGGGTGAAAGGCAAAGTTGACCTCGGCGAGAGTTGAACTGTCGCGTGGAACTTTGTCCGGCGCATTAAAGATTCTACAATTCTACAGCTCTCACTCTCCTGATAATAATCCTTTCTACTCTGGGCACGAGGCCTGAAACTTAGGGAAAGGGGTTAGTCGATTACATCGACTCCCAGTGCTCAACTGGTAATTATTTCATCGATCATGGAAATTTGAACTCAGAATGTAAAGACGGACAATATTTCGTCCGGCATGCTAACAATTCACCCAGCTCGCCGTCTTCACCGTCCTGAAAATAATACCTCGTTATATTGGCACAGGGAACAGCATACATTTCCCAGATGCAATAAAGACGTCAATTTCAATTTCGATAAGGAATCGAAGCTAAGTTATTGACTCAGCTGATCGGGTGCACGACATTAAAATTATTAAAATGATAAATTAAACGGTAGAACAGTAGAAAATGATAATAAAATAAAATGGAATTGTTATAAATTCTTTCGGAGAAAAGCAAACAAATATACAGAAAAGTTAAAAAAGTTACAGATAGTTCATCGCTGATTTTTCATTCGTTATTTCTACTTAAAATGCATCAATAGAGAGGGTACCATAGCTCGATGAAGTGTCGTCCGTTGTCTAGTATTTTTCAGACAAGTTGTCTTTGTATGTGATTTCGCATGGATTTAGTTGAACACGATGTTTTAACCGCTGAATGAGAGATATGAAGGCACTTGTGATTTAAGACAGTCGTTTAAGTGAAAGGTTGGTGTCAGTGGTTGCTCCAGTTCAGAAGTAATCATACGCCACTCTGGAAATATATATAAAATTAAAAAAAAACACATGACAGCTGATTTGCAAGATGTTATATATTACAGTTATAACGTTATGAAACAAAAATCATTCCATCCGTATTCATCCAGTATTCCTAGGAGTATCTAGGACTATATTATCTAATGTGAAGGCGGCGAGCTGGCAGAAACGTTAGCACGCCGGGCGAAATGCGTAGCCGTATTCCGTCTGCCGTTACGTTCTGGGTTCAAATTCCGCCGAGGCCGACTTTGCCTTTCATCCTTTCGGAGTCGATAAATTAAGTACCAGTTACGCACTGGGGTCGATATAATCGACTTAATCCGTTTGTCTGTCCCCTCTGTGTTTAGCCCCTTGTGGGTAGTAAAGAAATATATATTATCTAATGTGTCCTTTCCATATATTTAAGATGGTAGGGTGTGATGTAAAGGGGATTTGGCTGGTATTTCCAACATATCGCTTGATCGCATGATTAAGTACATTGAGGGTTCTGCAGTAAGAAAGTATATGTAACGAGACTATATTAACTAACAGGCGGTAATGAGTTTAGATCGATTTAAATGGTTTTTGAATTTTGTTGTGCAGAGACTGTAGGCTTTCAAGATCTCTGTAGGGTCTCGTTCTTGGACCTGCAAATGTTACCAATAGAATAACACTATATTTAGCATAATTATTTCAATTAGAAAACCATGTCCAACCCCTGCATCACTAACTTGTTACTATATAGAAACTAATTGATGGTAATTATTCTTTGTGATGAAGTCAGAATAAGGTGGAAATATGTTCAAAGTGGTCTTCTGAACTTGCTGGAAACTGAAGCTAATGTTGTTAGTCATGGACAAATATGGTTTTTTTTTTATATCACATAATTATTCCTAATTAGCGTTTTAATCCTCATCCCCATCACCTGTGTTAAATATATCGTTTTATGATCACATAATTATTCATAATTAACGTTTTAATTCCCATCCTCCTCCCCTGTTAAATATATTAACAATAACTTACCTGTATGATCGTTCACTTCTAACTGGCAAAGAGCAGGATGCATCTGCTGGGCTAGTTGGGTGGTAGTCTTCAGCATAACGTGTATAAGGCGGGGGAGCCGAAGCTAGGAAGTAAGGGTCAAGCACGTAGTCTTCATTACGCATGTAGTCGCGTGCTGAGACGTTTGCATTGCTCCGGGTCAAGAGAAGAGGTGGCGGAGATGGTGGCGGCGGACCGGGGTAATAACTCGGACTGGCTTCTGTTATGTGGCTCGGTGGAAGAGATATTTGCTGAAAGCCTCCGTCAGCATCTGGCAGATTAGCAGCTTGTGTCTGTGACGAAGAGTTCCATTGTTGTCCACCCTGGTTCGAGACTGGACTATGGATATGCGGCAACGAATTGACCATTCGAGGATGGTATATATTAAACAGGCCGTTTAGTTCATCGCTGTTGCTTGTGTAAGCTGGGTTTTCGCCTCCAACGCCGCCGATGCTGTCGCCAGTGGTACAACTGATCCCTATTCCGCCCCTTCCTGGGTTCACTGCCTCTTCATTGCGAGACCTGTAGAAATTAAACGAACTACAATTCAGTTGTGCAGATCAATGTTATTGGCTTATTGCATTGATTGATTAGGTAAACCTCAAACTCGCCCCTCTCTCTCTTTCTTTGTCTGTCTCTCTGTCTATATATATATATATATATCTCCCTCACTCATTCTCTCTACCTTCTCTCTCTCGCATTCACTCTCTCCCTCTGCCTGCATTTACACAAACATTTAAATGCTTACAGATTATTTAAAGGATTTTCGATAAGAAGTAGAAACATAATATAATATATATATTGTGTTATATTGTATTATATATATATGTATATATATGTTGTTTTATATTATATTGTATATCTCCTCCTTCTCCTCAACATCATTACCGTAAAGAAATAAGTTCATAGTTTAGGGAACAGATACATACTTTAAACCGGTGATTCTCAACTAGGGTCCATATGACCCTAAGGGGTCAATATAAGTGTTTGTGGGGTCCACGCAAGTAAAATAGTAAATTGGGGATCCACAGAAGTATATTAAGGGTCCATGAAAACATTTTTACTTAAGATACATTTATTGCAAGAAACAGTTAGGTTTCTTTCGCAAACATTTTACATAATTCAACCTACACGAGTTAATGTATGAAAAATAAAATAGGAATTTTGAAAGGAGTATCTATAAAAGTAGTTTTTAAACACTGAATGGCGATAGGGGTTCACCAGGACAGAATAGTAACGAAAGGAATCTATAGATAAAAAAACAAAACAAAATGGTCGCGAACCACTGTTTTAAACCATACATTAAAGAGACTCAATGACACCATCGTCTATTTACCTGGTTCGAACTGGCGAATCTTCTGCACGGTCTTGTTTTCTGCGAGTGGCCAAGAAACAGATCAGCATTGTCAAAAGAGTGATCAATACAATCACTCCGGTGACCCAAATGATTATCACTTCAGCATCAACATCCCACATGGAATCGATGTTTTCTTCTGTCTCGTTAGGTTCTGGAGCCGTAGACACAACTTTACCTGAAAAGTTAAAAAAAAAACCGTTCTGAAATCTCGTTTAATTGTTTAACACCTGTTCTGCATAGAGCGACCACCATACCTGTTGGTTTCGACAACGATGAGAATAAGTTTTTTAACCCGCTGAATCACCTGTTCATTGAATTAACGTATAAGTGGCTAATATTCCGCAGGTAATAACTGTTGTTAACATAATTTCCTGGCGGAATTAGTATGACATAGGTACAATCCATCGGACGGGGTTTCACACAGTTCCCATCTACCCTATTTCATTCACAAAGGTTAGACCCCACCCGAAGCTATGTTAAAAGGCATTTGCTCAAAATATCAAGTAATGGGATCGAACCCGAAACCTGGTGATTGCAAAGTGAGCTTCTTAACCACTCGGCCATGCTATGTACATACTCAAAATGTAAGGCGAGGATTTTTAGTTAAATGAATTTCTAACCTTAGTAATGGATTAAAAACCATCTTAATGACTGATTTTTTGGTCAAGAAGGCAGCTCCAGGATTAAAAAGAATTGATATTAGAACGTAATGGGGAATAAGTCTTGTTTCTGGCGGTATGGTGATAATCCCGGACATGTTCCAGTCATCTTAAGCCTCATCAAGTGTGTGCCGTTTAACTGTATTGCCATATTTTAAATCAACACACACACACACACACACACACACACACACACACACACACAGATAATATGAAAAAAAATCTAGCTATGAAAATAAATCTAATAGCATAAAATTCTCGTATTTGAAACACTGCACACATTTCTATGTGCATCATGGTAGAGTCACCGAAGTGATCAAACACACACACGCGTCCTATTATATTTAATCTCATTTCATCAGTTTGTGATATTACAATATACTATCAAGGCAGCGAGCTGGTAGGATCGTTAAGACGACGGGCAAAATGCTTAGCGGCATTTCGTCGGCTGCAACTAAAGAAAATGTGAAAGTTTTCCTCAACATCTCCCAAAAACCGTGTCGCCATGCAGCCAACCATTATCTGTCCAATCAAAGAACACAAAATTCCTCACTCAGTCTTTACTTACAATACAGACTTTATTCAGATCGATCATTTGATTCCAATTGATATCTCTGATTACAATGTGATACAACTTCCTTCATACGGCATATTCATCTCATTGAAATGAGTTCAAGGATCTTTTCGGTTTGAACGGCAGCTTTTTCTAGCGGTGTCATATGAAATTGTCACCCATAATTATGACCCTAGAATCGATCTATTGCATTTCAATCTGTTTTAGGGTTAGGGTTAGTGGGGGGGGGGGAAGGGTATCTTTTTTCTTCCCAAATGTAAATAAACCCAATCTGTTTCTTAAACGAGGGGCATATTCATACGGCACAGAATGCTTTTTAACTCAATAGACGTCATTGATTGGTTGAAATTGAAGAAAAAAACAACAACAAACATCTTACAAACCATAGAATTTTCTCAATAAAGCCAAGAGAAAAAGATGTTTTATAAACACATTCTACCAGTATAAAAGTTTAAAATTTTTTAGCTACCTAGAAATTATGTTAAAAACTGCCATTCAAACAGAAAAGATCCGAGTTCAATGTTAAGTGAACCATTTTCATACGTGTTTCTAGTACGTCTGTGTGCATGTGTGTGTGTGTGTGTGTGTGTGTGTGTGTGTGTGTGGTGGTTGGTGTGTGTGCGTGTGCATATGCATGTGAATATGAGTTGTTATTCTTAGTGTGCGTGTGGAGAGAGAGGAGGGGAGGAAATTTAGTTTATGTGTACATAAATACACATATGCATACACGCACATATTGTATATGCGGACATAAGTGTATGTTTGCGTGCTAGTGTGTATATGTATGTGTTTATATATACATATATATGAGTGTGTGTGTACGCGTGTGTGTGGTGTGCATGTATGTGTGTGTCTGTGTGTATGTGAGTGCGTGCGCTTGTGTTTGTCTCTCACCATTTGACAACCAATATTGGTTTGTTTGTGTCCTATCAACTAGCGGCTCAGCAAAAAGAGATTGACAGAACAAGTATCAGACTCAAAATTAGGTATTAGGTAGTCCCAGCATGAGAATACACACACACACACACACACACACACACCACATGTTCATAGGCATATACATATATGTAAATTCTATTTATACCAGATGGACCTTCCCTTATGAAATATTCATAAAATAAACATACAATTGATTTTGGATCTTTTCGGTTTGAACGGCAGTTTTTAACATAATTTCTAGCTAACTAAAACATTTTAAACTTCGTATACTGGTAGAATGTGTTTATAAAACATCTTTTTCTCTTGGCTTTATTGAGAAAATTCTAGTTTGTAAGATATTTGTTGTTGTTTTTTCTGCAATTTCAACCAATCAGTGACGTCTATTGAGGTAAAAAGCATTCTGTGCCGTATGAATATGTCCCTCGTTTAAGAAACAGATTGGGTTTATTTACATTTCTAAAGAAAAAAAGATACCCTTCTCCCACTCCTAACCCTAACCTAAAACAGATTGAAATGCAATAGATCGATACTAGGGTCATAATTATGGGTGACAATTTCATATGACACCGCTAGAAAAAAACTGCCGTTCAAACCGAAAAGATCCTTGATTTTTATCAAAATATTTTCAAAACTTGCTTATAATACTCTGCCTTTGTATCCAAAATGTTAAAGAGGAAACCTTCGAGTTAAGAAGAAAACTGAGCCAATGAACTCAGGTATTAAATCATTAAAACGAAACAAATAAATAAATTGAAGAAAAATGTGAGGATATCTCGTGTTCGATTACTTTATTGTAAATCAATTGATTGTGAAGTTGCTTTATTTGTTTATTCTTATTTGTGAAGTCTGGTAACATCAGCACGTGCTGTCAGCAGCCGGCTTCCACTAAGATGGCGGGAAATATGGTAGTCAGTTTGAAGTTGTTATATTAGATTCTGCGTTTCCTCTGCTTTAAGACTGTCATCCCCAATGTCCCAGATTTATCAGTCGTTCCCAAACAATTGTATTTCTCGAGCGATTATCCGAATTGCATTTGGAAGTCTTAATAGAACCGCCTTGGATGGTGGCGTCATTAGAAATTGTTCTTCATAGCTTGGTCGATATCTCACCGACTTAATCGTAGATTCACTACACACACATGCACGCACGCACGCTCAGACGCATACACGCATACCAGACACACATTATTTCTCATATTCCTCATCTCCCATCACCAGACTCACTACAAAGTAACGTTACCACCAACTCCCACATTATGTCTTGTTATAATATTACACAAATCTAAAATTCTGAACTGACATTAATCAATAACTCTCTGTTCTTTAATCTTATTTTATTGTTTTCAATTAGCTTCCATTGTTCTCCGGGAGCTCCCATCATTTCACTTGCTGTCATGCCTTTCCCAACACATCGTTGTTAAGAACTGATATTCCTAAACGTCTTACGTCTCGGAATAATAACTTAGCCATTATCCTAGAATTCTTTGATGATAACAAATTAGCGTTATTGCTTTGTAGCTTTTTAATGACAATTAATTAATAATTATTTACAATGGTTGATAATTATAGCTATCTATGGATGATTATTATTATTTTGGTTAGATAATCATTAATAATTATAAAGAATTATTGATGGCGATTGACAGTTATAATTAATTATTATGCCTACATTCATTGCTACCGAATTCCATTAATTATATAGCTTTTAATTTTGTGAAACACACACACACCTGATTTTGGTTACGTAATAGTACATACATATTATGTGCATATATATATATATATCTATATATTATATATAATATATATATATATATGCACATATGTATATAAATATATATATAAGTATATATATATATAAGTATATATATATAAGTATATTATATATATATATATATATATATATATATATATATATTATATATATATATATATATAATATACAACATACATATATACATATACATACATACACACAGATATATATATATATATCTATATATATATATATATATTATAAACATACATATATATATTATATAAAGTTAATCCAAACAAGAAAACCAGAAAAAAGAGAAAAAAACACACAGCAACGAGCAAACGCAGACGTGGAACAATTAAAGTATTACTGAGGCTCAGGAAAGAAGGGAAGGAGGGTTAACGTTTCGAGCGGACTCTTCGTCGGAAACAAGGAGAAGGAAAGATCCCAAGAAGGGAAGACAGAGAAAAAATATTTGAGCTGGTGGTGCTCATAGATCACATGTTTGAAAGAACATAAGTTGAGAGGTAGTCGAAGCATGGTTATATATATAATATATATATATAGATATATCTATATATATATTATATATATATATATATATATATATATATATATATATATGTATGTATGTGTGTGTGTATGTGTATAGGTGGGGTATGTGTGTATACATGGATATGCATATATACGCCTATGGATTATGTGTATATGTTAGGTAAATGTATGTTGTTCTTGTTTAACCACAGGTCACCCTGACTGAGCAGATCTAAGACTAAAAGCATTCCAGATGTGATCACCTCGTTTATATCTTCGGTAAAATGAACGCAGGGTCACATTTATAGAATGTATTCTGCAGCTTGAAGGAAATTTGACTGCATTTTCCAGCAACTGCATAGAGCCTATTTCTTATGCTGAAAATGTGTGTGTGTAAGTGTTTGTATGTATGTATGTATGTATGTATGTATGTATGTATGTATGTATGTATGTATGTATGTATGTATGTATGTATGCATGTATGTATGTATGTATGTATATAAATATGTGCATGCATATATATATACACACATATATATACACGCATATGTATGTATATATACACACACACACACTCATGTACATAAGTATACATACACACACAAATTCAGACACACGCACATACACATAGATATATATGCATACACACAATATATGTGTGTGTGTGTGTGTAATACATTTATATAATACACACATATATGTATATATATATATATATACACACACACATATATATATATATATATATATACACACACACATATATATATATACACACATATTTGATATATATACACACATATTTGATATATATATATATACAGACACGCACACACATGCATGTATGTATGTATGTATGTATGTATGTATGTATGTATGTGTGTATGTATGCATGCATGCGCGCGTATGTGTATGTTTGTCTATGGACTCCAATGTACAAATATACACACACAAGCACACACAGAGACTCATATCTATTATATACACGAAGCACGACGGTTCCTTTTCATGTTCCGTCTATTGCAGACGAAAGCAATAGACACTAATTACTACATAAACACAGTAAATGAGTTCCAAGTCATTAAAAAAAAAAAAAGAAATGTTGAATTATAATCATCGACATTCAATGTTAATTCAATTCGGCAAAAAGCAATTATTTCCATGTTAGAGAACGAATTAATTTTCCAAGGCTTTCTTAACTTGGGTAATAATAATAAATGCGTGACGTTATTATAACCCACGTGCGTGATTACAGATGCAAGCTAAAGTTAATTATCCTAACAAAGATATATATAATGATTCGTTACTTCGTTATGAGGAGCGGTGTCGGTGGACACACACGTGTGTGTGTGCGTGTGTGCGTGTGCGTGTGTGTGTGTGTGTGTGGTGAGTGTGTGTGTGTGTGTGTGTACAGATATAAACAATGATGACGCCTGAAAATGGCTTTCCTTTATTAGATACTTTCGATTTTTAATTCTTCAGACGTACTCATTATGCATTTCCGTCAGACGCTGGTCATTAAGACAATTTAATTTAATTATTTTATATATTATATAAATTAAATTAGAGATAAAACCACTATTAGGCAACTCAAACAGTGAAAAACATAAACCAAACTTAAAATAAAAAATATTAATATAATTTACAAATATATAAGATTAAAATTTAAAATTAAATTATTTAAATTTAAAATTATTAATTTATATTTATATTTATAATTTTTTATATGTATATATATATATATATATTATATATATATTATATATAGGCAAATCAAAAACAAAAACAAAACAACAAAAGTCAAAAGAA
>NC_043011.1:13758189-13776482 GCF_006345805.1 Octopus sinensis | reverse complement strand
CGGTATTTCGTCTGCCGCCACGTTCTGAGTTCAAATTCCGCCAAGGTCGACTTTGCCTTTCATCTTTCGGGGTCGATAATTAAGTACCAGTTACGCACGGGGTCGATATAATCGACTAATCCGTTTGTCTGTCCTTGTGTGTCCTCTCTGTGTTTAGCCCCTTGTGGGTAGTAAAGAAATAGGTATTTCATCTGCTGCTACGTCGTGAGTTCAAATTCAGCTGAGGTTGACTTTGCCTTTCATCCTTTCGGGGTCGATGAAATAAGTACCAGTTGTGCAATGGTGTCAATGTAATTGACTAGACCCTCCCCACAAAATTTCAGACCTTGTGCCTTTACAACAAAAGATTGTTAGTCCTAATTTTGTTCATCGTATACACGTACGTCTGTATTCATTATTATTTTATTTACTTTATACAATTTCAGAAAAATTTAATCAGGTCTTTGATAATTCCGGAATGTATCGAACCTATTTTGTGCGAGACTTTTGTCCCACCTTGTGTGTGTATATATATATTGGAAGGTTTGGAGATGATGTACAGGTATTATATATTAGGAGAAATGAGGTAATCAGAAGATCGGATGGTTTATATTTACAGATATTTATTTATATATTACATTTTTTACATATATATCATATCATTTAGATCATTAGCGCTTTCTCCCATTCTAGTGGGGTTTTCAAATCAAAATACTTATTTTGATTTGAAAACCCCACAGAATGGGAGAAAGCGCTAATGATCTAAATGATATGATATATATGTAAAAAAATGTAATATATAAATAAATATCTGTAAATACAAACCATCTGATCTTCTGATTACCTCATTTCTTCTATATATATATATATATATATATATATATATATAATATATATATATATATATATATATATATTATATATATATATATGCTTTATTGAAAGCGGCAAAAATATCGCAAAAACTGTTAATCAGAGTTTCACGTTCTCGTTCGTTGGATAGTTTTGTTTAGATTGGAACAGAAATAAGGTTATAAGCAAACATGCAATTAGTTTAATAGATACACATTTGAAAATGGTTTTGTTTCATTGGTCCTTTCAACTAACGGTCTTAAGCATGCAATAAACAAAATTCAGAAGGAAGAACAAGATAGGGACATAGAGAGTGCTACGTAAAGATGCTAGCAAGTAGCAAGCAGGAATAGATGCTTCATAAAGTTTGCGCAACGAGCACACACACATAAAATGAACTGGTTTGTCCGGGGTTATAGTGATAAACACTTGCCCAAGGTGCCGCGCAGTGAGACTGAACCCGAAACTACCTGGTTGCAAAGCGAGTTTCTTAATAGAACAAAAATATTATTAAGAGTTAGTTAATCCTTTTATTCTGAAAAGGTGATTTTTATAAATGATCTACTCCGCTAACCACCTTCTGTCATACTTCATGAGGTACCATCACGCATCCCCCAGGGAAGGGAAGATCCCATCTTGGGAACCCCTGCTATAGTGAAACAGTACATAAGTCAACGAAATCAATGTATTGCAGATTCATAATCACAATGGTCGACGCCCCGTATCACGATAATGTCATGGGCCAGAGGTGCGGTTTCTTTTAACATTAGAAAGCCGTAAAGACTTCCCCGAAATTGCTAGCCTTGTACCAAAATTTGAGATCAATATTAGTTATACGAATGCATCGTTAAAAAAAAAATTAACCACATGATGCACAACGTACGTAAATAGTTCTAATACAGAAACAATATGAATGCTGATATATACTCAACATTCAATTGAGGAATCATAATTGAGGTCTGCGAGAACTAATCATGCAGCACAGTTTTATTTTTCAATCGAAGTGATTTGCCATCGATTTATTCCAATGCTTAGAAACACACACAATCTTCATAAAAGAAAAATGATAACAATTCACTTTCACCCGTAATTTTCAGTCTATATTGATGACAAAGATTCTCATGCTGTACCATCTGTTTTTAACTACTTTGCTTCAAAAATTATAAACATGTGATACTATTGACGTGAACATGTGATTATAAGTTAAGGGTGCAGGAGAGCAGGAATAATAGAGCGTTGGATAAACATGCTTTGCATTATTTAGTTATATCTTATTCATTTCTGGGTTCAAATTTTCCTGAAATTGACTTTGTCTATCATACTTCCGGTGTATCATTAAAAGGAAAATTGATTTCCTACAATGAGCCAATGTAAGAGAATCAATGCATTTGGGTTCCTATAAATTATATGTGTGCATATATATATATATATATATATATATATATATATATAGATATATATAGATATATATATATATATATATATATATATATTTATATATACACACACACACACATATATATATATATACATATATTATATATAGGAAAAATAGAAGTTGAAAATGCACTGAGAATAATTATAATATTTATTATATTTAAAGATTTAACCGGTTTCACAGTTTACACTGATTTTCAAAAGTTTGAAAGAGACGTGTTTTATGTCGTAGCTGTTTTGCTTCTGACTAGTGTTTGAAGCTTGCCCTATTTTTATTGGGAGTTTATGGCTCAAATTAGTATATGTTTTGAATAGGGTTTGATTGGTAGGGGATAGTCAAATAACCGGTCTTAGAATTTTTTTTTAGGTTCCTCGCTACGTCTGTGTGTTAGTATCAAGCGACAATGTTTAGCGTCGTAAGTTAAGACTGACACGGTTGACTGAACAAGTCTAGGGGTTGTACTAAACAATCAATACTAAACAATCAATACTAAACAATCAATGTCTTCTGTCAAGAATAAACTCGTGATTAAGTTTAGAACCTTCTGTATGTTTCCCACTACGTCCGTGCGTTAGTGTCACATGGCAGTATATTTGGGGTCTAAAATGAAGGCCGATGTGGTTGAGTGAACATGTTTAGTTACAATCAAAGCACTTCAAATTTAATCTGTCTGGTGGGAGAGTAGACGGGAGTCGTTTGTATGTACTCCAGTGGATAAAGTTTAGGGTGTTAGCTGTGTCGGTTCCTCATGATAAGTGGCAGAATGAGTTTTGTTTGTGAATAGTTATTTGTGCATGTACTTTGTTAAAGTTTGTTAAGTCTGGGTTTGTACTTTTGTATGAAAGTATTCTCTTAGTTTTCCACTAGCTATGTCCTGTGAATACCGCAGTTGATGCAGAGATAAACAAAGTGAATACTTTCATACAAAAGTACAAACCCAGACTTATCAAACTTTAATAATGTACATACACAAATAACTATTCACACACAAAACTCATTCTGTCACTTAACATAAGGAACCGACATAGCTAACACTCTAAACTTTATCCACTGGACTACATACAAACACTAGGCAGAAGCAAAACAGTTGCGACACAAGACACGTCTTTCTATTCCAAATTTTTGAAAATCAGTGGCAAATGTGAAACCGGTTAAATCTTTAAACATAATAAAAAATATTTTAACTATTCTCAGTGAATTTTCAACTTCTATTTAGGAAAATCAGTAAGTTGTCGTAATAGTACTCAGAGTTTCAAATGCCGGAGCTAAGAGCTACGACGCATTCTCATCGGCTATTAATGGCAATAGACGCCCCCTTCTTTTATACGGATATGCACATGCTTGTATATCTACGGTTCTAGGTGTGTGATAGGAGGATGTATATGTTTATATATGTGTACATATGTACATATATGTATATTCGTATATGTGGTGAATGTATGTCTCTCTCTCTGTCTTTCTCTCTATCTATCTATCTATCTATCTATCTATCTATCTATCTATCTATCTATCTATCTATCTATATACCTATCTATCTATCTATATATATATATGTATAAATGTATAAATATATATGTATGTAAGCATACACCTATGTGTATATGAGGATGATGTTGCGTGCACATATACACATATATATATACATGTGTGCGTGTGTGTGTATGTGTGTGTGTGGGTGTGTGGATATGTGTATGAGTACGTACATGCACATATATATGTTTGTGTGTGTATGGGCATGTACATATACATGTTTGTGTGAATGTGTACGTATGTAGACGTTAGGAACGAAGGAGGTTTTATGTCTATGTATTGTGAGAATATGGTTGCGTGTAACTTTTATCTTTTATATTTTTCCTACCTATTAGAGTAACGGTTTTTTATAGCGTCTATTGCCAGTAATAGCCGATGAGAGTGCATCGTAGCTCTTAGCTCCGGCATTTGAAACTCTGAGTACTACTATGACAACTTACTGATTGTCTTAAACTATACATATATAAATATCTTCTATTTATCTAATATCGAGGTGTCATTCTTCTGTTATCACTTATAATAATAATAATAATAATAATAATAATAATAATAATAATAATAATAATAATAATAATAATAATAATAATAATATATAAGGAAAATAAGACAAGGTAGGAAATGCTAAAGTAATTTTATCAGGAAGAACATTTTAATGTCGGCTTCAGTTTTTGCGACTTTTTCAACTTTTTTCTGTAAGAGAGAGAGAGAGAGAGAGAGAGAGAGAGAGAGAGAGAGAGAGAGAGAGAGAGAGAGAGAGAGAGAGAGAGAGAGAGAGAGAGAGACAGACAGACAGACAGACAGAAAAAAGGAAAATGTCCCACGTATTTGAGAACTATGGAAATATTATTCTAAATGAACATTTCATATAATTTTTCTACAATTTAATTGTTTTTCATGCGAAGACGCCGCAAAGACTGACACCGGTACTAAAATGTTCTTCGTGATAAAATTATTTTAGCATTCTTCACGGGATTTCTCGTAAAATCGCGTAAATGAAACAAGGATTCATTGTTTCATTGTTTCATTTACGCAAATCTACGAGAAGTCCTGTGAACGAAACGAGATTGTTTTCCAAAATGGAGGCGAACACCTTTCTTCATGTGATCGGCTTGAAAAATTGTTAAAATACTTGTACTTATTCTATCGGTCTTTTTTGCCGAACCGCTAACGTTACGAGGACGTAAACGCACCAACACCAGTTGTCAAGCGGTAATGGGGGACAAACACAGATACAAAGATGCACATATCGATATATAAATACATACATGCACACATATATATATTGGGTCATCCCATAAGTAATGCGTTTTTTTTCAATTGCATTAACTAAAAGTGGGAGGGAGACGGGATAAACTACCTGCATCAACTTGCATTAAAGCTGGTAGTAATTTTACCTTGCCCTTATTCTTAGTGTAAGTTTTGAAGAGTGCAGTTCGATTTTGACAGTTATTTTTACAAAGCTATCATGGAAGTGACAAAGGAGCATATTCGGCAATTTGCTTTATGAGTTGAATAAAGGCAACAGCGCAACGGAAAGTGCGAGGAATATCAATCCAGTAAATCAATCCGTTATGTTCTAAGTTCAAATTCCACCGAGGTAGACTTTGCCTTTCATCCTTTCGGGGTCAATTAAATAAAGTACCAGTTACACATTGGGGTCGATGTAATCGACTTAATCCGTTTGTCTGTCTTTGTTTGTCCCCTCTGTGTTTAGCCCCTTGTGGGTAGTAAAGAAATATATTTATTCCACAGTCTTCAAAATTATTTGGTCGGAAAAAATATGAATTCTGTAGACGAGGTCAGAACATTACTGGAGGAGTCTCTTTCGTCACGGAGAAGCGAATATTTGAAGAGGGACTTTGCAAGTCTACCAGACAGATGGAAGAGCATTGGAGAAAATGTAGGAGAGTATATTTTAGATTAAAAAAGCACGCTGTTTATCTTAATTTTGAAAAATAGAAGAATAAAAAGACCGCATTATTTATGGGATGAACGATTATATATATATAAATGTGTGTGTGTGTGTGTGTGTGTGTGTATGTGTGTGTGTGTAGACAGAGTTAGCGGTTGTAATAACCGACTAAATGGTAAAAGATCCGTATATACTATCGGTATCCGTTACCCGTATTATCCGTATTATCCGTTACCCGTATTATCCCGGACATTGGTGTGCAGGCATACCATGCACGTATATATATAAATAAATGTCCAGTTCCTTTGGTTTGTGTCTATGTTTTCGTTTCTCATTGTGTTCGACGCCCCTTTGGTGTCCTGTACTCATATATGCGTGTATATGTACATGTAGAGGTAGGTACGTACATATATGTTTATATATATGCATATGTTTTATTTTATTTATTAATGTATTATATATACATATATATATAAAAAGATGTATATATACGACAGCCTTCTTTCAGTTACCGTCTGAGACTGAACCCGGGATCATGTAGTTGGGAAGCAAGCTTCTTGCCACACAACTATGCCCTGAACCTCTATATGTATGTATATATTTATGGATGAATGGATCAGTGGCGGTTCATAGATAAAATTAGTGGGGATGCTGCTTCAGAAAATTTTTAACCGTTGTTTTAATATTGCGTAAAAGGAAACAAGCATATAAAAAGTATATACATAAACTTGATCGGTTCGCGTTTTAGCCACTCACGGGTAGTGTGTTTAATTTGTTCACTGAACACCGCCGCGAATTACCCCTTATTTTTTAAAAATCTCCCCTAGATCACAAAATAAGGTGTGCCTTTTTTTCAAATCCTGGCAGCAACACTGAAGCTGGAAGCAGGATAATACTCTAATTCTTCACTTTATCACATTCAAGAATATAAACACGTTTTTAAGCACAACATACGCGGAGTCAAAAAAAAATACTACCATTCACCGGAAGACCAGTCTCGTCACTGTCGTTCACGCAATGCTCTCTCTCCCTAGCGTGAAGCTTCCTATCTCGAACATGTGCGCATGCGTACAACAGCCAAACATCGCATCGCTAGAACTGTGAAGCGCACAGTTCTATACAAGGGATTTTGTATTTTTCTCATAAAGTAGGGGATAGCTACTAACATTAAGCTTAAGGATTATATAATGTACAAGTATAAAGAAAGAATTAAAGGAAAAAGGACTCTTTATATTGAATGTTATCGATAATATCGAGTGGAAATAGGGGCTGCTGCAGTTCCACAGTGCCTATGCACGAGTCGCCACTGGGATGGATGGAGGACCGAGTCGATGTATATTAGTGAATATGTGTGATAGTGTATCAAAAATACATGTAAAATAAACATGGGTAGGTCTACCAAATATGTAAAACTGAGTAAGCTTCTAAAAAATATATGAGCGTATATGCAAATACAATCATACTTTTTTTGTGTATGTGTGAGAGAGAGAGTGAGAGGGAGAGATGGGGGATGCGGAATCAGACGGTCCATGCTTAATGTTAAAATCAATAAACTTTGGTAACTTTTTGTGACGGGTGACAAATGACTCAGATATTACATTTACATATTCTTGTGTGTACATACGTACGTGTGTATGTGTGTGTGTGAGAGAGAGAGAAGCGGGATGTGTTTCGCGCACTCGTGTGTGGACATATGTGTGCCTGTGCGTGTGTATGCATATGTGTGTGTATGTGTGTGTGTGTGGTGAGGGTGAATGTATGTGTGCGTGAGTGGAGGCGCAATGGCCCAGTGGTTAGGGCAGCGGACTCGCGGTCGTAGGATCGCGGTTTCGATTCCCGGACCGGGCGTTGTGAGTGTTTATTGAGCGCAAACACCTAAAGCTCCACGAGGCTCCGGCAGGGGATGGTGGTGATCCCTGCTGTACTCATTCAGCACAACTTTCTCTCACTCTTACTTCCTGTTTCTGTTGTACCTTGTATTTCAAAGGGCCGGCCTTGTCACTCTCTGTGTCACGCTGAATATCCCCGAGAACTACGTTAAGGGTACACGTGTCTGTGGAGTGCTCAGCCACTTACACGTTAATTTCACGAGCAGGCTGTTCCGTTGATCGGATCAACCGGAACCCTCGTCGTCGTAACCGACGGAGTGCTTCCATCCATGTGTGCGTGTTTTAAACAACAGGATTTGGTGCTGATTTTTGTTATTGGGAGAAAAACAAAATTGTACAATACACAAGGACTCGTTTGTGTTGTGTGTGTGTGTGTATATATAGAGGCGTGGCTGTGTGGTAAGAAGTTTCCTTCCCGACCACATGGTTCCGGGTTCAGTCCCACTGCGTGACACCCTGGGAAAGTGTCTTCTACTATAGTCTCGGGCCGACCAAAGCCTTGTGAGTGGATTTGGTAGACGGAATCTGAAAGAAGCCCATCGTGCAAAAATATATGTGTGTGTGTGTGTATATGTGTGTGTGTGTGTGTGTGTGGTGTGTGTGTGTGTGTGTGTATTTGTGTGTGTCCCCCATCATCACTTGATCACCGGTGCTGATGTGTTTACTTCCCTACATCTTAGCAGTTCGGCAAAAAAGCGATAGAATAACTATTAGACTTTAAAAAATAAGTACGCTCAGTCCTCACTCTGTAACTTTGGGTCACAGGCCGATTCTCGCCAATTCTAGATCGCTATTAGTAATCTTCAAAATGTTATAGATGTTCGTGTGACCCTTTTTTCCATGTCTTTTGATTCATTTGAACTGATACTGTCGAAAAACACTAACTGTGACTTTTATTTTTTTTACTTCAGAACCAGCGAGTCTTCAGTCTGTCATTCCTCGTGAACAGTTCGGCCATGTGCTGCTGGAAAACCACAGACAGCTGTGACCTGAATCAGACAACCTATACCTGCTACTGTTAACCAGAAACAGAAATGTGGCTTTGTTGTACCACGCTGCGGTTCACCCAACCTGGCTCATTAAACGGATTTTGTACCTTCATGCTTTACGTTTCGTTTTGAAGAAATGGCTGAAAGAAATGAGCAAAGACGAAGGCCACGAGCACAGGCCCTGACTACAAATCAAACAAATAAAAAGAATGTGCTTCATTCCTAATCTATCAGAAACTATCAAACAGACGACCGAAATAAATCATCTAAGCATGTCGCTTCATCTACCTCACTTACTTACTTGTACTTGTGGCGACAGAAGCGGGTTGAGTCGGCTTCTTCTACCACCCTCAAGGCATCTCGAACCATGGCAAGAAGTTTCGTGGGAATATAGATTTCACAAGCGGTCCCCAACAATCCCGCATGTAGAGACATCCTGTTTGCCGTAGATTATCCGCAGACGCAGGAACAGAACGACCGAGGAGTCGCCGGTTGCCGAAACAGACACTCCGAGGATTTTCACTAGAGCCCCTTTTTGGCGGGTTGTGGCTCTAATACTAGGTGTCAGACCAATCCGCCTTGGGTAGCCCTACCAGGAACCGAAGTTCCCGACGGCATAGCTCTGACACTACCCGTTGCCAGTGCCCCCACCACGGTGAGGAGGGGATGGACTTTGGGGACGCATCTACATCACACATCACACAAGTAAAGCACCCTAAGGAACCGAACAGTCCACACGCAGGAACTCTACGAACCTTGTAAAAACCTACTATCCATCACTCATCAACTAAGATGACTCCATACTTAGACCTCTCGCGGAAATAGGTTTCACATTTATTGCCTACTTTGTGTCCACCTCCACAACATTCAGATTGATAACACTACTCCAAAACATTCTTTCCCTGTTACAATAGTCATACAACATCCACATATATTGTCCTCCTATGTTTTATATCGTCTAACTTTAATATTTCACTATGTTCTAAATGTGAAATAAGGTTGTAATATGTGAGTGTAATCTTAGTTTAAATGTCTTCTTTATCATGGTAACAATTAATTTTTTTATTTTTCATAGATGCTACAGTGCATCTATTTTGTTTTCCAACGAAATGTTTCAATAAAACGCGTATGTTCTTTACTTTTTTACCCCTCTATATAGATAAAGTGATCCTTGTGTAATGTTTGTCTAACTAACCTCTTTGTTCGTTATTTCGCATCTTAACAAAATTGTCAGTGTATATGGGAACTGCATCAAAACAATAAAACCAAGAACAATAATTCGGCCGACAGTGTGTAATTCTCACAAAAATGGTTTCAAGTGGAGTTGGGAAAGTTTGAAACATTTTGGATATATAAATAAGGATAGAGGGGAAAAATTAGTGACACTAATCGATGCTTGCCAAGACATTTCTAATGACCGAAGAGACATTTAAATGAAGCAAATTAAGTGGTTTAAGAATAATCCTTTCTACTTTAGGCACAAGGCCTGAAATTAGGGAGAGGAGGCAGGTCGATTACATCAACCCCAGCGATTAACTGATATTTATTTTATCGACCCCGAAGGATGAAAGGCAAAGTTGACATCGACGGAATTTGAACTCGGAACGTTAAGACACGGTTCTTTTTGCCATGAAGTTTCCTAACTATAACATTAATCTTTGTTGTGACTAAACTTATTACGCTCATAACTTTCCTTTCTAATCCTGTTTGCTACTACCCGGAAAGATTTCAGCTCCTAAGTTATCAGGCCATAGAAACGCGAGCAACTACTTTTTTTACCGCAATAAAGTCGATGACTCAAATAATTTCGAACGTTCTGTTTGAAATCTAAAACACAATCTTTTTGGCAAATCATCACATACGCATGTATCCAATTAATTGCCTTTGAACTACGAAGTCGGAGGAAGTGAAATCGATAATTTATAGTATTAGACATATTTGAATTTTGTTTTTACCCTGCCGAGGTTGATACAATTCAAACCCTTTATTTTATTAAAATTTTATTAAAATAAGAAGAATCACTTTATAAAGAGTACGAGTTTATGCACTGCAAGCTACTCGTAAATCGATGAAAAAGGAATTTTCATAATGCTTCAGATTGATAAACAAATTTGTTAGGATCAAGCCATAATTTAATGACGAAATTACCAGATTTACATGTTTCAATATAAAAGGCTAACCGTTCAATATTTCAAATTCGGTGAATTGTAATTAATTTGAATCAATTTATTTTTTTGTTAATCCTTCATCTTTTCTCAGTATCTTAAACCTTCCTCCATTTATTTTCTCTCTCGTCAGTATTCTTTTCATTATTTATTTCACATTCTATCCTTTCAATCGTTCAGTTCAATTGATCATAGCTTTTTGTTTTGTATTTATAAAACCAAATTGTAAAGTGACAGGCAAAAATCTCAGCTGATTCTAGTCCTAGTCCTATTCTCCCTTGATTAACTACAAAAGGAGAATCTTGCCAATTGTCTTTAGTTCGTTATTTGTAAAGTTGCTTTAATTATTATCAAACTACTAAAGGCGGTGAGGGGGCGGAATTGCTACCTCGCCGGGCAAAATTCCTAGCAGCATTTCGTCCATCTAAACGTTCCGAGTTCAAATTCCAACCAGGTTGACTTTGCCTTTCATCCTTTGGGGTCGATAAAATAAATATCAGTTAATTGCTGGGGGTTGATGTAATCAACCTGCCTCCTCTCCCTAATTTCAGACCTCGTGCCTAAAGTAGAAAGGATTATTCTTAAACCACTTAATTTGCTTCATTTAAATGTCTCTTCGGTCATTAGAAATGTCTTGGCAAGCATCGCTTAGTGTCACTGATTTTCCCCCTCTATCCTTATTTATATATCCAAAATGTTTCAAACTTTCCCAACTCCACTTGAAACCATTTTTGTGAGAATTACACACTGTCGGCCGAATTATTGTTCCTGGTTTTATTGTTTTGATGCGGTTCCCATATACACTGACAATTTTGTTGTTAAGATGCGAAATAATGAACAAAGAGGCTAGTTAGACAAACATTACACAAGGATCACTTTATCTATATAGAGAGGTAAAAAAAAGTAAAGAACATACGCTTTTTATTGAAACATTTCGTCGTTCAACGAATATTAAATATATTTAAAAAATGGGGAAAGAAGAGAGGTATTAAAGGAAGGAGCTAATAAAATAACGAACAGTGGTAGACAGACAAGCGTGATCTGTTAATAAAAAGCCCCCTTTTCCACTCAACAATGTTCCATTGTTGTATTTTGCAAAACTTTAATATTTATTGGGTTTATAAAGTTTCGAGCGGAAACAGTTTACACATTAACGCCTCACATCATCTGAGAAGACCACAGCTAACATTAGTTTTGTTATCATAGCAATAACGTAGAAGCTTGTTGCCACAAAACGTTAGCAGTGTTCTTTTGCAAGAAGCTGCCCTCACGATATTATAAGCTAACACAATATACAATTAATATAACAGTTTTGAGGATCTTTTCGGTTTGAACAGCAGTTTTTTCTAGCGGTGTCATATGAAATTGTCACCCATAATTATGACCCTAGTATCGATCTATTGCATTTCAATCTGTTTTTGGGTTAGGGTTAGGGTTAGGGGTGGGGAAAGGGTATCTTTTTTTCTTCACAAATGTAAATAAACCCAATCTGTTTCTTAAACGAGGGACATATTCATACGGCACAGAATGTTTTTTTTACCTCAATACACGTCATTGATTGGTTGAAATTGCAGAAATTGAAGAAAAAACAACAACAAATATCTTACAAACTATAGAATTTTCTCAATAAAGCCAAGAGAAAAATATGTTTTATAAACACATTCTACCAGTATACGAAGTTTAAAATGTTTTAGTTACCTAGAAATTATGTTAAAAACTGCCGTTCAAACCGAAAAGACCCCAGTTTTATGGAGAGCTCTGTAGATATCTTTTATCTTTTATTTGTTTCAGTCATGCTGGGACATTTCCAAGCTGGAGCACCGCCTTGAAGAATCGACCCCAGTATTTATTTTATTTTTAAAGTCTGGTATTTATTTCATCGATCATTTTTGTTGAACCGCTAATTACGAGGATGTAAACACACCAGCACCGGTTGTCAAGGGGTATGTGTGCAAAAAGAAACACAAAGACACAGATATATATGACGGGCTTCTTTCAGTTTTTGCCTACCACATCCTCACAAAAAGGTTTTGTTGGCCTGAAACAATTTTATAGAAGACACTTGCCCAAGGTTCCACGCAGTGGAACTGAACCCAAAACCGCGTGGTTGGGAAACAAACTTCATACCACACAGACATACCCGCGCCAATAGAACAAATATTAAAAGAAAGTGATACGGTTTCAATCCTGATTTAAACTATCCTACTGCTATTATATGATGTCACTTATGCAGTCGAAAACAAATGAATTAAGTTTCCTGTTAATTAGTCAGAGGAGGAAGAGGATTGACCATAATCATTGGGTCCCAAATTGTAGACTAGTGAGATTGATGTGGTCGATATCGGTTGATATCGGAGATATAGAGAGGATAGGGTTGGAGGAATAATGTCTTATTAACAGATGAAAGTAGTAACGATACTGAAAAGAAATGTTTATCACCCCACCAATATGGCTGTTCGACGTTTCTACCGTTTTAACCCCAGGCAGATCCTCCGCCAGCTGGTTACCGGTGCAACCTGCACTTTGTATATATATATATATTGCAAGCAGGGGAGCGAACCCCTACTATCCTCTAGCAGACGATGGTTTCGGGCTAGTTGTGCTCATCCTCAGTCGTGAACACCCGACTAGCTGGACCTGCCTGGGATTAAAACGGCAGTAATATCGAGTTGCCATATATATATATATATATATATATATATATATATATATATATGTCGCGTGTGTACCGTTGGCGATTTTTTTTCCTCCGTCTTCCCTTCTCTAGATCTTTCCTTTTCCTATGTTTCTGACGAAGAGCTCCGCTCGAAACGTAAAACCCTCCTTCTTCCCTTCCTTCCTGAGCGTCCAATAATACTATACTTGTTCCACGTCCTCGCGTTGTTGTGTTTTCTCTTTGTGTTTTCATGTTTGGATTAACTATATATATATATATATATATATATATATATATATATATATATAGATATATATATATATATTATATATAATATATATATATATATATATTGATATATATATATACATGTATATATATATATATATATATAATATATATATATATATATATATATATATATATATATATATATATATATATATATATATATATAATATATATAATATATATATATATATATATAGATATATATATATATATATATATATATATATATCCACTACTAATATAGGATAAAAATTTTTTCAGAAAATATTTCATCAAAAGTGGCAGCATATTAAAATACATATTTCTTTACTACCCACAAGCTTGTTAAACTCTGTTATATTCTCAACATGTTCTTGTCACCAAAGAATGTATATTTATATGGATTGTAGTACTCTGTGTCAACCAATATTCTGTGCATATTTGAATATACAGATACAATACCAGTACCAATATCAATTCCTTCTGGAAATTATCTTAAGCATGTCCTTGAGAATGATTATTTATGTAGTAATCTTTTGTACCCAATATTTTAAGGAACTTGTTGAACTTTTTTATGTCCTTAACATGTCCCTGTTACCAAAGACTGTATATATGTAATGTAGCAATTTGTAACAACCAATAATTAACGCAACCAAACTTCTACATGTTACTTTTGACAATCTTTTTCCAAAGAGTGAAACCGGTAAAGTAAATAAACATCTTTTAAATTGCATTTTCAAACCTTCTTTCCTATATAATTCCACTCGTGCGGTACCCTAGAACTCCACTTTATTTTATATATATATATATAAACATATATATATATGTACCAGGGTAATAAAGATTTTAGAAATGCTTACTTCCTGTGGCCTAGCGTCTAGAAAAATTAATCAATAGACTATATATTATATAAATACGGTGTACATTTAAACACATAAGAGGTATCCATCATAGAATTCCTTTCACGCTAGAAGAAACAGCTAAAGTCCAAATCACTATTAGGGATAAAACTCGAAGGGAATGAAAGATAAAAACATTTACCATTTATCCCCTGGACCATGGTTTCAGACTTTTTTTTAGCAACTAAAATGATTTCCTAGGCGAAGTCTTCATCAACAGGTATGCCTAGATTATAAGTTATATTTTTAGCAAATTATTTTATTTGCTAAAAATCGTCTGAACCAATGGTCCAGGAGATAGATAGTAAATGTTTTTTTTTTTTTATTCCATTCGAGTTTTTATCCCTAATAGTGGTTTGGACTTTAGCTGTTCCTTCTAGCGTGAAAGGAATCCTATGATGGATGCCTCTTCTGTGTTTAAATGTACACTGTATATATATATATATATATATATATATATATATATATATATATATATATATAATATATATATATATATATATATATATATATATATATATATAGAGAGAGAGAGAGAGAGAGAGATTATTATTATTGTTGTTGTTGTTTTAGTCGTCGGTGAGTAAAGAAGTGTTTTTTTTTTAATTCCGCGAACAGTTGTCGTTTTGTGGAAAAAATTGTTGAACGTCTGTTTTTCTTGCAAAATTATCGTTACAAGGTAACTGTCGGCTTGAGGAGCTAGTTTCTGTTGAAAAAGGCCCCCTTTACGTGGCTTAAATACCCACTTTTTCGAAAAGTTTTCGAAGAAAAAATAAAAACATTAGTGACTGAACGAGAGTGAGAGCGGGAGGGTGAACAGCCGATTCAACGAAGACTTCTCCGCCCTCACCACCACTGTTGTTTCTGCAGAAGAGAAGGAGGAAGAGAGGAAAGAAGAAAGAAAACAGGAGAGAAAGAATGACACTGAAACTGCTACCACTACCACAAACACGAACAGCAACAACAATAGTAAGCCAAGCATCAACGGTAGCAAATACCGAAACCCTGGACGGGGGATCAATCGGCTCGTCCGTCGATGAAGAGCGCGGCTATCCGCGGTTGGATCGCTGATTTGTACAGCGGTATCTCCTCGGTTGTTCAGGTGAATGGTCACCTGTAAGAACCATTCAGCATCTTGTGCTCGGTCCGGCAAGGGTGCCCTATCTCCTCCCTTCCGTATGTACTGACTCTTGAGCCCCCACTGCGGAAGTTTGAGGCATTGAGCGGTATTCCGCGTGACCTAGGGTGTGGGAGGAACGTGTCTGCTTATGTCGACGATGTCGCCGTCATAGTGTCAAGCCACAAGCACATAGACCTGATAGGCGACACACTTCAAGAATATGAAGCGGTGACAGGAGCTTCATATTCTTGCAGTGATGCGGAAAAATCAGAGGGCTTGCAACTTCGGCACCTGGAAAAGCAAGTCCATGCCGTCCAACAGCATCGTGGGGCGCTGGACAGACGGTCCGGTTAAATTGCTTGGGGTCTGGTTCGGTCCAGACCTCCAAGTGGAGAAAAACTGGGACGAGGTGACGAACAGGGTGGCCAATCTCACCCAGAAATGGGCCGAAAGAAAGCTGTCGCTGAAAGATCGAGCACGGGTGGCGATGGCGTACATCGCATCCGTCATCTATTACCGCTTGACCGTCGTCCCTTTCCCCTTAAGTTGGTTGAACAGGCTGGTTCGCTTACTCTTCCGCTTTCTGTGAAGGGGTCGCGTCTCGCTGGTAAGGTGCTCCATCTACTGTCAACAGCTGCTGAATTGGGGCCTGGGCATGCCGTGGTTGCTGATGCGCAGACATGCGCTCAGGCTACGGCATCTCCAGTGTTTCTTTGACGGTGAGCAGGTGTGTTTGCCGTTTGTCTGAATCGCTCTTCTACAGCTAGTCTCTTTGAGCTGCAAACCTGGATTGGGCGTAAACCGAGGAGGGGTGCTTGGCACCCCGAGTGTCGTGAAGCGCTCACAGTCCTCCACCAGGCGGGCAATGCGATCGGTGGTAGAGGGTTAGTGGAGGAAAAGTGCGACGACGTTTAAGGGGGAAACGCTGGGCGTCGATGAAGACCAACTGACCGGTCTATTCCGGAGGACTTTCGGGCCTGGAGCTATAGATAACTTCCAGAAATCCCTGGCCTGGCAGTGCTACAGAGGAACGTTACCCGTTCGGGATAACCTTTACAGGCACGGAAGTGCCGTCAGCCGAGCCTGTCCGAGGTGCGCGCAGAGGGACGAAACCGTTCTGCACGCCCTCGTCCAGTGCCTGAGCATTCGTGACCTGTAGGTTTATGTCCAACACCTGCTGTCACGTGTTGGACGGACCTGGCTATCAGCTGAATCTATAATGAAAATTTCCCCGCCACCCTCCTTTGGCCGGGAGGGGCAAGCAATTTTTATTTGTCTGGTGGCTGCAGCAAAAGAGGTAGTTTGGCGGACGCGTTTGAAAGGACTGAAGACAGACACTTTCCTCTTTGGCCAAACCCTCATAAGCTTTTTCAAGTTTCATTTGAAAAGGAAAGTGAGGATGGAGAGGGAAGGGTTGTCTTCTTGCAAATTTTTTGAAAGGTGGGTGAATGTCGGCAAAATGGCCAGTGTGAAATGACCCATTTTGAGTATGCGCCTGTGAAAAATAAAAGAAGGGCTCTTGCTTTGGTGGTTAGGCATCCGTGTTTTTTGTGGGATTTTCCACGAGTAGTCTTAAAGGACCTCCCTCTCTTAGGAGTTTTATTTGTTTAATTTTGTTTGTTATTTTATTTACACGTTTTAAAACCCTTATTTACACTTTTTAAAACCCTTACACGTTTTAAAACCCTTATTATTACTAAGGTGTCGAGCTGGCAGAATCGATAGCACGCCGGATGAAATGCTTAACTGTATTTCGTCTGCTTCTGCGTTCTGAGTTCAAATTCCGCCGAGGTCGACTTTGCCTTTCATCCTTTCGAGGTCGATAAATTAAGTACCAGTGAAACACTAGTCTCGCTGTAATTGACTAGTCACCTCCCACCAAATTTCGGGCTTTGTGCCTTTAGTAGTAGTATAGTAGTAGTAGTAGTAGTAGTAGTAGTAGTAGTAGTAGTATTCGGGCGGAGTGCTGGCAGAATCCTTAGCGAACTGTACAAATGCTTAGTCGCATTTCTTCTGGCTCTTTGCGTTCTGAGTTAAAATCCTGTCAACGTGAGGTTTGCCTTTCATCCGCTCAGAGTCGATACAATACATACGTGTGTGTGTTTGTGTTTATGTGTGTGTTTATGTATGTATGTGTGTGTGTGTGTGTGTGTGTGTGTGTGTGTGGTTGTGTGTGTGTGTAGATAGATAGAATTACATGCATACATACATATACATATATATACACTGCATATGTATTTATACATACGTGCATATATACATACACACATATTATACATATATATATATGTATATATGTATACATATGTATGTATGTATGTATGTATGTATGTATGTATGTATGTATGTATGTATGTATGTATGTATGTATGTATGTATTCTTTGAAACGTGGAGTAGTTGAAACAGGGACAACTGAAGAAGGGGAATATTCTTTATGTTGTATGTCTCGTTTCTCAGTTTGTTTGGTTTTTTTCGTTGTTCGAAAAAAAGTTCGTTTCTATGTTTTTGCTTTTATGTTTTCATTTCTCCTTGTGTTCAACGTTTTTTTGATGCCCTGTACCCATACATGCATGTATATATACATATATATGTA
>NC_043011.1:13745689-13755689 GCF_006345805.1 Octopus sinensis | reverse complement strand
TGTTAGTGAATTTGGTAGACGAAAACTATGAGGGAAATCCGTTGTGCGTGTGTATATATATATATATATATATATATATATATATATATATATATATATATGTATGTATATATATATATCGTGACGCATATTTACCATTTGAATATGGCTAACCCCTAAGGGTGGATGCTACTGTAGTTTGTAGCCCCAGGAAGATACCTCCTCCAGCTGGCTATAGACACACTTTCTGTGCCCTATCAGTATTTGTGAAGGGAAATTCTGTCTTCTCCGCAATTCTGAGCTATTTTTCATTATTTTTTCTAAAAATACTCTAGTAAACACGGTTATAGAGCGAGCATACAGATGTAAGCATTGGCAAAAACATACATTTAGTGCATATAAGTAGTCTCTATCATTATATATAATTTAAACTTTAATTTCCTTTATATTTAACATTCACTATTAATATCCCTACTCTTTCTGTTAGCTACTTATGACGTTATATCATATAACGTTTTTTTAAACAATATTAATAGCGTTCTGTCTATCGCTATACAAATCCATCATTTTTTGCTAAAATGTCGTATTGACGAGTTTCGTTTTTTTCACTTTCCCGAAGAGAAGATTGCATTGTTTATACCATTTATTCTTTTGAATAGTATCAGTGGAATTTTCGAAACATGTGTCGAAAGTAAAAATATTTGTTTACACCTGCGTTAACTCCATTTTTATTCATATTATTCAAATATTCAACGTAAACACGAAGTTTCTACCTTTATAAACAAGGAGTTACAACACCTTTACTTGTGAGATTTTTGCTGCCTTGGTAACTATTTATTTATTTTTCGGTGTTAATTGTTAACAAGGTAAAAATACACTCATCTATTTATATATATATATATATATATATATATTATATATATATAATATATATATATATATATATATATATATATATATATGTATGTATGTATGTATGTAGTATGTATGTATGTATGTATGTATGTATGTATGTATGTATGTATGTATGTATGTAAATATATAGGGAGAATTCACGAAAAAACAAAAGACGAAGACAGGTGGTGTACAAAACAAACAGATGTATTTGACGCTGGGGAAGTGAAAGGAACACAGAAAGGAACACAGAAAGAAACAAGGAGAGAAAATAAAGAATGTGTAGTGGCTAGCGATCTATCATGGCGAAGGGTGGACAGAAGGGTCACACAGGAGAGCTAGGGAGAAGTGGATATATATATATATATGGCGCAGGAGTGGCTGTGTGGTAAGTAGCTTGTTTACCAACCATATGGTTCTGGGTTCAGTTCCACTGCGTGGCACCTTGGGCAAGTGTCTTCTACTATAGCCTCGGGCCGACCAAAGCCTTGTGAGTGGATTTGGTAGACGGAAACTGAAAGAAGCCTGTCGTATATATGTATATATATATATATATATATATGTGTGTGTGTGTGTGTGTGTGCACGTGTATGTTTGTGTGTCTGTGTTTGTCCCCCCAACATCGCTAGACCGATGCTGGTGTGTTTATGTCCCCGTCACTTAGCGGTTCGGCAAAAAAGACCGATAGAATAAGTACTGGGCTTACAAAAGAATAAGTCCCGGGGTCGAGTTGCTCGATTAAAGGCGGTGCTCCAGCATGGCCGCAGTCAAATGACTGAAACAAGTAAAAGAGTAAAAGAGTAAAGAGTATATATATATATATATATATATATATATACACACATATATATATCTTTGTGGTTGTTCCCCAGCTCCGTTGATTCACAACTCTGTGTTCATTTGTTTATGTACCTGTAACTTAACGGTTAGAATAAGTACCAGACTTAAAAAATAACCGTTGGGTTTGATTTGCCCGACTAAACTATTCAAGGCTGTGCCCTTGTATGGCCGCAGTCCAATGACTGAAACAAGTAAAAGATAAAAATATGTTTACATATATCAAATTTTATTTTTGTAGTTGTTCCTGTTTAGTTGTCTCAGATCAAGCAGACTCTTGACCCAAACATTGCAGCTGCGATTATTCTGTCCTTTCGTTAAACTACATTATCCATCTTATCCTTTTGAGGAAGGTTTGATTGTTACTTCTAAAAGGTGCGGCTCACCACACAGAGGTTTTTTGTTTCAACAAAAGCGTCCCAAATACACATAGAAATACCACCAGTAAGGTTGTAGCAACAAAGGCATAATATTTTGCTCATCAATGCCAGCTTCATCATTTGGATATGGAGATAAAAGTCAGAAATTAAGTCAATTCAGATGGCGCACTGACAAGTCATAGTTGAACATAAGTTGGCCAGAACAATGGGCAGAACTGCCAACGCTCTTTAGCGGTAGCAGCTTATGCACGCTGTCTTCCAGTTCAAAGCCTACTTCATCCTTTGGATTTGGAACATACATTGGGTTGCCAGCCCCAACTTTTCCAGCAGCCTTTCGCAGGAAGACACCTTCAAACCAAAATCCCTCCCCATTGAATACATCAACTCGATCAATGTAATTCAAAAATCATGATTTTCCAGCGCATTTGACAACCACAAAGTCACCTTCAATGATATCCATGTTTTTGCTTACATCTGACTTGTCATCGTGCTCAACTTCTGAATTATCGTCTGCTTCACTGGAACTAGAGGTTTTGAAGCTTGGGGGACATGCCCTTTTCCTTTTAGCTTTTAAGAAACATCACTTTGGCTTCTTGGCAGATGCCTTCCGTTTGAGATTTTCAGATAGGGCTGCTTCTGGCGTTCAGAGATGTCAGCCAGAATCTTTGTGTTGCCTTTTTTGCGACCGGCTTTCGCATTTTTTTCTCTCTGTTGCTTTTGGAAACAGAAGAACATGGAAGAGACATGACATTCTACGGATTGAGTGAATCAGGGTTACCGGAGGTGGATGGTTCAACACCATCTGTTTGCTGTCGTTGTGGATGGACAACATCACTTGACGACTCAGCAACTGGTGGTCTTGAATTTTCAGGAGTTGGATTCACCTCAGTGCCATCTTCAGCAGCAGCATCTTGCTCGCGATCACTTGGAGTAGCAGGGTTAAAATCTGTTTCATGAAAGATGTCCTTGTTGAACAGATGGATACCTGTCACTTGAAAGCTTGCAATGATGTTCAATGGCATCAAGGCAATCATTTGGGCTTAGTTCTCCAGGGTTGGAATTTCGTTGATTGTTACAGTTATCCTGGAGTTAGAACGTAGCCACTCATCCATGGCTCTGTTGCAAGCAGTTTTAAAGGGACCATATACTGATTGATCAAAAGGTTGAAAACTATGTGAGGTGTGGGGTGGTATTGTAAGCAAGACAACAACATGAGATTTATTTACAGTTTCCACAACATTGAGAGAAACGTGGGTGTCATGGTTATCGAGTATCAGGAGAGTCTTCTTCTCTGGTGAATATCTAGTGTGCTTGATGATGTGATTTAGGTATTCTACGGATGTATCTTCGTTCATCCAGTTGTTGCGCGTTATTCTGCTTCTGCACTCAGTTGGTCCACCTCTAACGAAGTGTTCTTTACAGTGGACCCTCGGAAAAATGAATAAAGGAAGCACGACTGATCCACTTGCACTCACAGTCTACACGACAGTCAATAGTTCTCCAGTTAAGCAGAAGTGACTGCACCAACTTGTCTCATTCCCTTCTCAGTCACAACAGGTGCGGAGTTTTGAACTGTGGCGCACCGAGTTTCGCCAGTGTTGTACATGTCACTGAGTGAAAACTTTTTCTGACAGGGAAATGACTTGGATGAGACGAGAGAGCATGGTTTTGGAGTTGATGAGAGAAACTCACCGCTAAAGATGATGGGGTCCAGCGAGAGAGGACCCGAATGAATTTTCCCACTTCGACCCCATATATCCGATGGACCTGTCAACTTTATCAGTGCCTATGCTCCGACCCATAACTCTTACATAAAATACAAAGGACGAATTTTAACGACCAACTCATAAGAACAATTCAAGAGACTTCAAACTAAGAACAGCTGCTGCTACTTGGCGTTTTATATGTGCCGACCATGGATCCTGGCCGAGCTGCTTGGGCTGCCATGATATTGACAGCATAAATGGCAACGGGCGACGATTATTTTGCACATAAACAACTTAGAGACGTCACGTTTCAAACATTGGCATTAAATACACTTAGTAATTGCAAGACGCTGCCTGCCATTTGAAAAATGTGCTCATGACTCGATCCTTCCAGAGTGCCAATTGCGACATTGACACCTTTTGGCGTGCTGCAAGATCAGATTGCAGCTAAAAAAGACGCACCGTATTAAGCCACGGGCAAGCAGCATGTTGATGTTACTATGGCACAATATCCAGGTGTAGCAAAAGAGTTCATCAGGTCACTGGAGGATGCCCTCCCCGTAGGCTCCATCACAAATGTAGAAGTACAGATGAGATGGGATTCTGTCAGAGGCTCCATCCACACTGTTGTACTGAAGGCTTTTGATAAGTAGAAATGCAAGACACCAAATTGTTTTGAATCTGTGATAGTTTAGGCAAGTCTACCACTGTCACCGAGGCAAAGCGTGCTGCACCACACGAACATAAACGCCATTATACTCAGGCAACTTTGCAAGTATTGTGAACAGCAGGATGCAAGCCCCAGAAAACAGCCAGATCCTGTGCAAATGAATACGAGTTATAACCTTTCAAAGGTATTCAATCGTCTTTTGGGACAGGTGACTCCGTGGAATGCATGAGTAGATAGCGAAGGCCATCGGACCGAAAACTATTACAGACATGACCATCAAAGACAAAAGTAAGCAGATGAAGAGACGGGTAGAATATTACTCAAAACCTTGTTCCGCAGAAAACACCTGCCCGAACAGTGTGCTTGACACTGTGGAATGCATGCCCGTGATGGAGTTACAGAATACATTACCGACTGTTGAAGAACAGAGTGAAGCTATTGATTGTCTTCCCATTGACACCAAGATTGGACGACAATCCAACAGAGGCCAAAAGGTGAGCAAAGAGCATCCGAAATTCACCGCCAGTGAGTGTTAGACGGTGAGATGGGAAAGTGGACTGAGAGGAGATGAAGCGGGGAAGATGCATGGGAATGAGCAGAAGGGCGGGAGGGTATGAGGAGAGCAATGTCTATGTATGTGTATATATGCAAGCATACATATATACATACTTACATATGTACGTACACACACATGCACACATGCACACACACAGACATGCACACATGCACACATGCACACACACACACATGCACACACACACACATATACTTCGTCTTTGGATTTGGTTTGCAAGATTCTTTATGTGAGTACGTGTGTTGAAGCGTATTTTGTTGTATCCGGGAAGAGTCCTTCTCTTTTTGTGCCTTATTATTTAACACACTCACTGGTTCAGTTTCCACTCATTTACTTCTTTATTTTTTCCAAAATTTTCGTTGCATCTTGCAACCTTTTCAACAGTCGTTGATTCTGTTCGTTATCCGAGCTGCGTTTGTGCGCATGTGTGTGTGGATCAGTGGGCGCGCCCATACACATATGTTTGTATGTATGTATGTATGTATGTATGTATGTATGTATGTATGTATGTATGTATGTATGTATGTCTGTGTGTGTGTAAACATGTATGTCTGTGTGTGTATGTATATATATGTATGCATGTGTGTACGTTTGTATGTATGCATTCTGCGTATTCCTGTGCTTGTGTGTTTGCATGTGGGTGTGTGTGAGTATTTGCATGTGTGTGTATGCGCACGGGTATGTGTGTGTGTGTGTGTGTGTACTTCTGTCTTCTTGTGAGTGCATGTCTGAGTATGTCTGTGATTGGGTTTTTGAGACTATAGACGTGCGTCTGTTATGTTTGGATGTGTCTCCATATGTGTTGTTGCGTGAAATGTGCGTCTGTGTATATGGTCATGTGTCACAGTCTTCATTTGCATATGTATTGTGTGTGTGCTTGTCTGTTCATATTACCTATGTACCTATCTGTCTGTATGTCTATCTGTTTACATTCATATCCATTTACCTACATATATATGAATATACATTTATATATATATATATATATATATATATATATATATAATATATATATATATATATATATATATATATATATATTATATATATCTGCATATACATTTATATATATATATATATATACGTATATAATTTTAATCCAAACGGAAAACAAAAAAACAACAACAGTGGAACAATTACAGTATTATTATTAATAGGCGCTCAGGAAATATGGAAGCAGGAAGGTATGACGTTTCGAGCGGAGCTCTTCGTCGGAAACATAAAGAAGGAAGAGAGAGGAAAGAAAGATCCCAAAGTGGGCACAGGAGATGGAGAAAAAAACGACTGGTGTTTACGAAGTACACATGGTGAAAGGCGGAAGTTTACGATAACAAGAGCAAAGTAGGTTTTTAAAGCCAAAAGAGTGGAGACAGGGTTGGTAACGCAACAGATGTGTGTGTATGTGTGAGTGTGTGCGTGTGCGTGTGTGTATGTGTGTGTGAGGCGAGATAAAAAAACAAAAAATATATGTATGTGTTAGTGTGTGCGTCTGTGTGTAGGGCGAACAGTAGTAGGCAACAGACAAGTGGTCAGTAGTAAGACAATGAAGGAAGGAGGAAGGGAGGGAACACACATACATATATCTACATAACAGCCCACTAACTATTCTACCTGTATATATGTGTATCAACTGTGGGTATAGGGGGTATGACTACATACTACGTATATTTCCCATTTAGTACTGGGCATGTTTAATTTACGAGGACGTACTCCTGTATTGGTCTGAATGTCGGGTCCTTTGGGATAAAATGCGGATGTCAAGTTGAACCAGGTTGCGTCCATGCTGGTCTTTGGTATGTTGATATAGTATAGAGGACTGTTTTTTTTTTGTTGTCGTATTGTCTCAAATGTTCATTTAGTCTTTCTGCAATGCTCCTAGATGTCTCACCTTCTATGCGTCTTATGCTGTAGACTACATTTCTAGTTCTACAGTTAATGCCAGGGTTAATCCTACATACCATGCAGTTATCATTGGTGCATGTGGTATTCTCGAAGGGGTTCGTCCTACTTAGTTGTGATCTGATGGGGCTCCCTGGCTTTTCAACGATCTTAATGTTGAGTTTGGCCTCCTTCAGATTTTTCCTAAATCTACGGGCTGGTTCTCCATGGGCTGTGGACTCTACAAACATTACTCCTTGATATTTGTCGGTCTTGTACCACGTATTCACCCCGTTTGCTTTGTTCCAAACTCTTTGTATTCTATTCCAGTCTTTACTTCTATATTTAAGGCAGGTACCACTGGTATCATTCCATATAATGTTATCTAACTTCTTTCTAGCACCCCTGTATACCCGAACTTAATCATATCCAGAGAATTACATGCGGTGCATGACGTTCTTTACATGTTTCTTTGTTTCATAAAGCTTGCATAGTGGGGACATGTTGTTCATTATCCTAACTAAATCTGCTATCCGTATGTTGATTTTCATGTTGTGTGACAAAGCTGATTTCTTGTGAGCAATATATTTCGAAGCTATGGGTTTCATGTAATAGGAGTGTATTTATAAATATATGTATGTATATATATATATATATATATTATATATATATATATATATATATATATATATATATATACACATACATCGATAAGTATATTTGTGTATATGTATGTGTATATATGTGTTTATGTCTATATATGTGTGTAAGCGTATACATGTATGTCTCTCTCACCCTCTCTCTCTATAATATATATTTATGTGTATATCTACAGATATACACACACACACGATCGATTTTTACGTTATAATAAAAGTATTAATAAATTCTTATTGATGTATTATTTACTGTACTGAATTTGTTCTACAGCTTAGTCTATAAGCTTGTTGGTAAATATATATTCCTTGTTGATTAGATACATCCATTCATCGACAACTGACTTCTTAGAAACCGTCATGAACTAAATGCGTATAAGTTACATAATTGATGAGCATGTTGTAACAGAACACAAAATTGCATTACCTCTCATATATTACCTAACACTAATCATATATTGTTAAACGATGAATTTAAAAACTTCATTTAAAACTTTAAACCTATAACAGATGTATGTTCCATGTGACTTAGCGGTTTGACTGTAATCTATGGATGCTGTTAATTTGACGATTTTTACTATAACTTATACCTATTTCTTTACTACCCACAAGGGGCTAAACACAGAGAGGACAAACAAGGACAGACAAACGGATTAAGTCGATTATATCGACCCCTGCGCATAACTGGTACTTAATTTTTCGACCCCGAAGGGATGAAAGGCGTACAAACGTTTCTGCCAGCTCGCCGCCTTTTTACTATAACTTATACCACCGGAACGATACTCTCGCTGTTTCATCATTCTGAACATGAATTAAATTTTTTTCCTATCAAAAAGTTATCCAAATTCTGGAAGAAGTGGTTGTCAGTGGGGACAAGATCAGTGTATTTTAAGGAAGCATGTGTTGCTGGGTTTTCTATGTGTTTGGCGTACTGGTCGTCTTGGGTACTTAATCCGATTTACAATGGATCTAGGGTACCCGTTGGTTTTTAATATATCTAGGAAGCGTGTAGTATGGAAGGCGGCGAGTTGGCAGAAACGTTAGCATGCCAGGCGAAATCGTAGCCGCATTTCGTCTGCCGTTACGTTGTGAGTTCAAATTCTGCCGAGGTCGACTTTGCCTTTCATCCTTTCGGGGTCGATAAATTAAGTACCAGTCACGCATTGGGGTCTATGTAATTGACTTAATCCCTTTGTCTGTCCCCTCTATGTTTAGCTCCTTGTGGGCAATAAAGAAATATACCTTGTCCTCTGTTCTGCTGCGCTTATCCTGGATGCGTGCAAGTTCATGTCAGGCGTATCCTATTTTGGCACCGAGTGGAAGTGCTGAATTGTACTGGATAAAACATATCTCTACTGGCTGCTTTCCTATAGAACTCGGTGTGGATCTCCCCTTCTTCCGTTATATTCTTACTTTCCTGTAGAACTCACTAAGAAACGAACAAGGGACAACAATCAATGCACACTAACAAACTGTTCCATCCGTGACACAGATTTATGCCAACGGGTAAATATTGTGTACAGAATACAATGTAACAATTACAACAGGTATATAGGCCCATTGTCTGTATTATAATGCATTGTTGTACCATTCAAAACTATATATATATATATATATATATATATATGAGACAAGAAATAATTTTTGCCTCTTTCTATGGAGACAAAAGGGTTTATAGGGCTGCAAAAACGAAGTGCTCAAATGGAATTGAGACAGAAACAAAACACATTGATTAGAGAACAAACATCAAATTCGGGTCAATGACTTTATATAGCATCACGCTTCCATACATTTCATCATATATAAACATTACCATGGCCTTCAACGTATAAAAGGAATACATATATAAAAGCACAGAAGGTAAAAAATATATATGCACATGCTCATATATATATATATATATATATATATATATGTCTTTGGTTAGTAAGTGTTATTTCCTATTTGCTTCAATCTGGAATCAAAAGAAACGACTGCTGATCTTTGCTTTTGTGACCTGGACATCAATGTTTTGAAACTGACCTATTTTCCACTACATCTCAGACAAATTCAGTGCCGAGTTGTTGAAGCAGAAATATTGTTGTAGCAAATATTCTGCTCAATACCACAGACTTGCTGGTCAGTTGCTTGACTTTAAACCACTTGAACATGTCCCTTAGTGGCTGATAATATCTGCCTCTCTGATCATGAGCAGGGTCACTGGGGGAACATCATTGCCATGTGTTGAGAGGGATTCTTTGGGATTTGAATAAATGTAACAAAAGCAAAATTTGAAGGAAATATTAACCATTTTTCATACTTTCTAGGGTTAAGCAAATAGGAAATAACAGTGGATACTCGAGGACAAAAATCGTGTTACACAGTGTAATTTCCTCTAAAATTATTTTTTTTAAACCGAAAATGTTTCTTTTACGGGTTTTAAGTTC
>NC_043011.1:13688189-13735689 GCF_006345805.1 Octopus sinensis | reverse complement strand
AACAACAAAAAAACAGTGCCTGTATTGAACTGTACAAAGAGTTGGTGCATCATAAACAAAAGATAACTTTGGATAAGTTTTTCACCCTTCAAGCTGATGTTGGTGATAATGATCTATAAAATAGTAAATATTCTCCCTCATCTTCTAAGTAATGCTCATTCCATCACAACACCTCGCACAATAGTCAGCATCTTTTCTGGTAAGAACACACTCTTATGATAATATGGTTCTTATAAATTCCTTAACGTATTCCTCTTGAAATGTTTTTGTGTTTTTATGTATCTATATTGTCCCGTGCATGTTTAGAAATTGTTATTTTTTATGTGACCGTGTTGTTTGTTGTCTTGTGCTTCTATTTTTTTTCTTTTCGAAAAAGTCCGTAGGAACACAAACTCACTTAAGAATCGATAGGAAAAATTAATTTTGCATCATAGAATTTCGCGTTACGGTCAAATTTCAGTAACGCATTACTTCCATAAAGCGAGAGATTACTGTAACAACAACAGCAACAACAACAACAACAACAACAACTACTACTACTACTACTAGTACTACTACTACTACTACTACTACTACTACTACTACTACTACTACTACTACTACTACTACTACTGCCGCAACAACAACAGCAACAACAACAATTTTCCTATTTTAATAATTATAATAAATAGTTTAAGTAAAATCGATATGTGAATGTCATTTATGGTCGAAAAGGAACAGTTCCATAAAATCTTAGAGAAAGTTTTAGACTACTTCAATTCGGTGACAAAGCAGATCTAGAGATATCGGTTAGAATCATTAAAAGAACCACAAAGAAGAACGTCCTGTTGAGCAGACAAGCAAATGATGAAAGTTTATCCATTACAAAAGGAAACTGCGGCAAAGATGTGATTACGAATGAAATATTTACGGAAAGAAAGGTTAGAGTGAAATGTCAAACAGTAAAATAAAAGCGTGAATGGATAAGTACTGTACAAGAGCGAGAAAGAGAGAGAGAGAGAGAGAGAGAGAGAGAGAGAGAGAGAGAGAGAGAGAGAGAGAGAGAGAAGTAGAAAATACTATTCTATTAAAAGAGAGGCAGAGGATACAATGTTCTGCATTGGGCAAAAGGTGAAATTTATGGAACAATCAGAATGAATGGGAAACGAAAAAAATATTCTATGAAAGGAAATGTATTTACTCAGCGATTATAATCGGCTCGAGAAGAATATAAAGAAAAGGAAAAGAGAAAGCTATGCGTGTAATTGGGAAGATCAATGACGAATACACAAAATAGACAAAAAATGTTGACCAAATAAGAAGAAGAAGGAAAAGTGAAGAAAAATGTTAGTATTTCATGGCAGTAGAGGTGAGGTTCTTGGGTGAAAGTTGGTGGAGAAGGATCTAAAAGGGGGAAACAGGTAATTAAAAGAAATATTGCTAAAACAAAACTGACTGAAACTAGCAAGATAAATTCATATCTGATGCGTAGCAAAACAAAAAGTCAGCCATATTGTGAGAGGATGTAGTATGATGGCGAAACAAAGGAAGGCAGGATTATAAGGGAAAAGATACACACATGGAAGTTTGTTGGAAGTTTACATTTCAAATAGATTTAAAATGGTACCACCGGCATGACCACAGTCCAATGACCGAAACTGGTAACGGGATAAAGGGATACTCGGACCGAAGCTGTTATTAATAATTACAATTATAAGATCACGTGGGATTTCACTGTACATTTTAACAATGTTATAGAGATGGAGAAGCTAGATATGGTTTTACTAGAAAAAAGTTAAGTAGGTAAGATCACAGATTTTACTGTATCCTATGTTTTGTAGAATAGATTCAAAAAAGATTTGAAAGTAGGCTTTGTTCCTCATACTCTCTACAATGTATTGCATAAGATCGAGGTTGTGGATCGCGCATCTTTGCGTTTGCCCAACCAGGATACTGACAAAAAACGTCAACCTTTTCGCTAACACCTTGACCAAAATCTTAAACTGTTTAGCAGAGATATGAACCGAAATGCCTGGGTAATGTCATTGAAAGCTATCTTTTTTGTTATAAAAACCACTGAAAACAACGCCAAAACATGTTCAAGAGACTCTTTTACTCTTTTATTCTTTTACTTGTTTCAGTCATGTGATTGTGGCCATGCTGGAGCACCGCTTTTACTCGAGAAAATTGACCCCGGGACTTATTCTTTGTAAGCCTAGTACTTATTCTATCGGTCTCTTTTGCCGAACCGCTAAGTTACGGGGACGTAAACACACCAGCATCGGTTGTCAAGCGATGTCGGGGGGACAAACACAGACACACAAACATATACACACACATATACATACATATATATATATATTATATATATATATATATATATATATATATATATATATATTATATATATATATATATATACATATATACGACGTGCCCCATTCTGACACCGTCCACCAAATCCACTCACAAGGTTTTGGTCGGCCTGAAGCTATAGCAGAAGACACTTGCCCAAGGTGCCACGAAGTGGGACTGAACCCGGAACCATGTGGTTCGTAAGCAAGCTACTTACCACATAGCCACTCCTACGTCTATATGAGAAACTTTGTAATTAAGATTCCAGTGAATGGAGTTGCAGAAAGTCTATGTTCTCCTCAGCTAGAATTTTCGCAAAATCATTGACAATTGTAGAAACATGTTAGCAATTCTCAAAACATAACGATGTTTATTTTAGTTATTGCAATGGCAACTTTAATAATAAAAACAGATGAAAGAGGGAAATAGAAGAAATCAGTTACTAATAATCAACAAAATGGGGTGGAAGTTTGATAATATCATACGATATGTATTTACATCAGGTCACATTGGTGACTTTATTGTATTTAAACACAATGATTTTATTTCACAGTCTGTCCATAATAAACATAGAGTGACGGTCGCTGATTTTCTGCTGTCATTAAATTATTTGTGTGTTTCGTTTAATTATTCAGCTGCTCATCAAATATTAATTCTTTCATGTCCAAACACACGTAGAACACACATTGATTGATTATTAAACATTAATCATCTCACTTTTCACCTTATTACATCAAAACTTATGAAGTACCTTTAATATTTTATTATTTACCACAGTACCTCAGCTTTAATTCGGATCACGTGCTCTATAATAAATACTTTTGCACGATTTTCACTTACATTGTTTGAGTTTTGTATTCTGTTCCCATCGTTTGTTCTTCAATATTTGAACGTGTTATGCTTACAAAGGTAGTTCTAAGGGCGTTGGCATACGACAGAACGTATTTGAAAAACTAAAGAATATAGTTTCGCAGTGACTGTACAATATCACCTCTTCTACCTTCAGAGTTGATACATATAATTTTATGTTTTTTTATGTACAGTTTTATATATATAGTTTGTGTAAAAAGTCTGGCTGCATCCGAAAAAATATATATTATGAAACAAAAATAAACAAAATTTATTACACGAATCTGTTACCACCACGACAGTCAACTATTTGACGCCGAACACGAGTTTGATGTTGAATACATCCACGAATTTTCCGCTCAGATAGCTCTTCCCAAGACTGCAAGACGGCTTCGTGCAATTCATGCCTCATTGTAGGGTTTTTCAGTTCAACTTTATCGGCCAAAACTTTGAAAATGCCTTCATCTAATGGATTCCACGTGTAAACATGTGTTGAATAGAACTCACTGAATAAATCTTAATTAACTGGGTTGTCAATTGTATGCACCTGACATATGTTAACGTGTATGCAGCCAGACTTTTCACACAGAGAATAGTTTTTAGCGTTACGTCAAAAAGCGAGCGTGCTTAAGAAAAAACTACAAACTATAGTATATGGCAAAGTAATGCTTCATTTCTCTTCGTCAGTTAATAGAGGCAATGAAAGCATCTCTGGAAATAAAATCAATCTTAAAAAATATTAAATTACACGAAACAATTGGTGTTTGTATGTACACACACAAATTAATTAGCTGTAACATGAAGAAACGGAAAGTAGATCTCTATTCAGGAGACACACTCTTAGGAAAAGTTAATATCTATTTCTTTACTACCCACAAGGGGCTAAACATAGAGGGGACAAACAAGGACAAACAAACGGATTAAGTCGATTATATCGACCCCAGTGTGTAACTGGTACTTTATTTATCGACCCCGAAGCGATGAAAGGCAAAGTCGACCTCGGCGGAATTTGAACTCAGAACGTAACAGCAGATGAAATACGGCTACGCATTTCGCCCGGCGTGCTAACGTTTCTGCCAGCTCGCCGCCTTAGGAAAAGTTAATATCAAAAGAGGAATTTTCCAGGGTGACTAGTTGTCTCCTTTAATATTTGTCTTTTGTTTGATCACCCTCGGTTTAGTATTAAAGAAGGCAAAGACATAGGAAAGGGAAAATTAACCATTTGCTCTACATGGATGATCTGAAGTTTTTTAGTAAGAATGAAAAAGTGATAGATTCCTTAACACAGACTGTAAGACTCTTCAGCAAAGATATAGGCATGGAATTTGGCATAGATAAGTGTGCAGTATTAATCATGAGAAGGGGACAGGTAGTCAACAGCGAAGGCATCCAATAACCAGATGCCTCTCCTCCATTGAAAGGAGGAGAGATTTATAATTATCTAGGAGCATTAGAATCTGGCAGGGTGCTAACCTCAGAAATGAAAACGAAAATTGAGAAGCAGTACATCAGAAGGGTGTGGAAGCTAATGAAGTCAAAGCTAAATGGTCCGAAATTAGTGAAGGCTGTATATACTCAGCAGCTCTTGTAGATTGAACAAAAACTGAATTAGCAAAACTAGACAGAAGAACTAGGAAGGAATTCAATATGAATGGTGGACTCCACACAAGGGCAGGAGTAGCAAGATTATATCTATCTAGAAAGGAAGGCGGAAGAAGGTTAATATCAGTAGAAGACTGCGTGGAGTTAACTAGAGTAGAAATAGACTTCTACGTAGGTAATAGTGAAGAAAGTTTATTGAAAGCTGCTTGAATCACAGTAAGATATAGAGAAACCAAAAAACCCAAACGAACTTAAAAACCAGAAAAAAGAACAGAAATTATCTGACTGACAGGAGAAGACGTTGCATGGTAGGTTCCCCAAGATAGCTACTGCAAACAATAGTAGTGAGACATAGTTATGGTTGCAGAAAAGAAAGATGAAGAAGGAGATAGAAAGTTAGTTAGTAGCTGCACAAAATCAAGCGTTAAGGACTAATTGGATAAAAGCCAAGATAGGCATAAACCAAGTTGATTCCCAATGTAGATTATGCAAATCAAAAGAGGAAAGCGTTACCCATAGAGTAAGTGAATGTAGCATGCCGGCACAGAAAGAATACAAGAAAAGACATTACAATCTAGGGAGAGTAATCCACCGGGAGCTATGTAGAAAGCTAGTATTTGAAGATACTGATAAATGGTATGAACATTAACCTAATAAAGTACTAGAAGGTAAGAAATATAAGATGTTGTAAGACTTTAACATTTAGACTGACAGAGTAAAAGAAGCCAGAAGGCCTGATTTAGTAGTAATAGACAAAGAGCATAGAAAGTGCCAGTTAATTGACTTTACAGTCCCAAACGATGAGAACATTAATATGAAAAGTATAGAGAAAAATAGCAAAGTACCAGGACCTAGCTATTGAATTACAGAGACTATGGAAAGTGCGGGTAAGATTGTATCTTAGCAGCTATAGTTGCATTGGGAACTGTCCCTAAAGATGTGAACAGATGGATAAAGGAAATAAGCATAAGACCCAGTTTAGTACAGCTACAGAAAACAATGTTATTAGGGACAGCTAGGATACTTAGGAGGGTTCTTGGCATCTAAGGTTACTTGTTGTAGCCCGATGTAAGGATTTTTTCTTTTCCAACAGTCTAATCTGTTGGGTGTACGTATATGAAAATAATATATATATATATATATATATATATATATATATTATATATATATATATATATATATAATATATATATATATATATATATATATATATATATATATATATATATATATATATATATACATATACATATATATACATATGTATATATATATATATATACATACACATATGTATATATATATATATATATACACACACACACACATATATATATAATATATATATACCACTTCCGTCTTTTTAGTATGTGACCTCGTGAAGACTACCTGCAATTTTTTTTCCTTTGTCCTCCCGTCTCGGGATCTTTCTTTCTCCTATGTTTCCGACGAAGAGCTCCGCTAGAAACGTAATACCCTCCTTCTTCCATTTTCCTGAGCGCCTAATAATAATAATACTGTAATTGTTCCACGTGTTGTTGTTTTTTCTGTTTTCCCGTTTGGATTAACCTTATATATATATATATATATATATATATATATATATTTCTTTGTGTGTGTGTATGTGTAGTTTACGTAATAAGAATTTAGAAACTTGAAAGATACGAAACAAATCCTTTTAATGGCTGAACACGAAGTAAATAATCTTAGGAATAATAGCATGTAAGCATTCGATTTTAAAAAACCTTTTGTATAGAACAAGTCGAAAGCTTCCCGAGACTCGAACCTGGGTTCGAGGCTCACTAAGGCCTTCGACTTTTTCTATTCGACAGATTTTTTTTATCCAAATATATACATGCTTATTTATGTCTTTATGTGATTCGTGTTCGCTGTTGTAGTAAGAAGCTGGCTCACCAACCACATGGTTCTGGGTTCAGTTTCACTGCGTGGCACCTCGAGCAAGTGTCTTCTGCTATAGTCTCAGGACGGCCAAAGCCTTGTGAGTTAATTGTGTGAGTGTGTGTGTGTGTGTGTGTGTCCGTACGCGCGCACGTCACTTGACAACAGGTGTTGGTTTGTTTATGTTCCCGTAGTTTAGTGGTTAGGCAATATGACCGATAGAATGTTTACTTGTTGTTTTTGCGTAACCACTAAGCTACGGGGACATAAACAAACTAATACCTGTTGTCACGTGACGTGCGCGTGTACAGACACACACACAAACACACACACACATACACACACACACACACACACACACAAACACACAAACATACATCCAATAACCAGATGGTCAAACATTACAATCATCGAAAAGAGGAGAGATTTATAATTACCTAGGAGTATTAGAATCTGGCAGGGTTAGTCAAATAGTAACCAATAATGCCCAGTTTTGTCCACTTGACATTCCATTTTAATGATTTGAAAATACACAAAATTTAATAAAATCTTGTAGAGCAAAAAATTCTCTTTCAAATAACATAAAACATTTTGCCAATGCGTTTTATTTCTGCATGCATTTTTACATTTGAAAACAAAAAAGAGTTCATGAATTATTCCTCAATCCAATATTTTACCGTTATTATTTTCGTGGGAATTTTAACTATTTATTACAGTTATCTGTAAGTAGATTCTACGATAATACTGGTTTTAAATGTTAGCACACAATCAGTAATTTCGGGGTGGGGGGTAAGTCGATAACATCGACCCCAGTGTTTGACTGGTACTGAATTTATTGACCCCGAAAGGATGAAAGTTGACCTCGGTGACATTTGAAGTCAAAACATGAAAACGGACGAAATGCCGCTAAGCATTTTGCCCGTCGTGCTAACGATTCTGCCAGATCGCAACCTTAGATTCTACGATAATATTGATTTCAAATTTTGGCTCAAAGCCAGCTATTTCGGGGAGGTAGTAAGTCATTTGCATCGACTTCAGTACTCAACTGGTCTTATATATATTTTTTCATCATTTCCGAAAGGATGAAAGGCAAAGTCGACCTCGGCGGAATTTGAACTCAGAACGTAGCGGCAAACGAAATACCGCAAAGCATTTCGCCCGGCGTGCTAACGTTTCTACCAGCTCACTACCTTAGATTCTGCGATAATATTGACATTATATTAGAATTACTATAATCCCTACTATATAGAATTCTGTCTTTGCCTAAACAATATTTGTAATAAAATATTTCACTATGGCGACTTTGCCTCAAAATAATCTTGAATGTATGACCAATTCTATAACAGTATTAATTTGGTATGAATACAATATTTATCTCAACCTCATATGAAATTTACTGCAAGTTTAGAAGTATGTTACTCTCATAATTACTAATATAATCCTTTTGTGATATTGTAAGTTGACATTCTGCCTTAATGCCCTGCATTTATTACAGAATCCCTCATTTGCCTCCGAGCTACACAGTCCAATGCAACTTATTGTCAGTAAACTTTTAATATCGCATCTGTCACCATCACTAGCTCTGCTTGTCAAGATCGTTAGTTGACCGACTGATATTTACCTTGCCACTTGGCTCTGTTTACTGAATACACACACATTACTAAGTCGTCTTAAAGGAATTTCTTTCCGGGCGTCATCTGGTTATCTCTTTCTGGGGACAATAGCAATTCGTATCTAGCTGCAAAATAAGAAATGCATAGCAACCATTCCACACTGAACAGCGTCGTGAAATCGATCTGTGACGTCACGGCATTGACAAGCGCATAGAAAGCTGGTTTCATTGAGGAGCCCGCACGTGCGGCGAGGCGGAAGATCTCCAGTAACTGATAGTGGTGTCATTATCATCGAATAACGGGAGAACAAGAAGAAAATATTAAAAGAAGTTACGCTGGGGTCGTAAAAGACGGAACGGAGGAAAAGATATGAAACAAACAGAAGCCGCGTCACGTGGACAGTTGGCGGACAATGCAAGGTAAGCATTTTCATTACAAAGCCAGTCTGAACCGGAAGTAAGTATTTGAAGTAAGTGAGTTATCTGAAAACGTAAGGAGTGTGCTGCGGGTGAAGTGATACTGAAGGGTTCGGATCTAATGTAAATACGAGTTGAAGTTGTCGACGTTATTAGAAACAAAGTCAACTAAATCATACACAAATTAAACACTCATATATCAACAACAACAGCAACAACAATAACAACAATTTTTACTGAAGGCACACGGCCTGAAATTTGGTGTGTAGGGGACTAGTCGATTATATTGACCCCCAGTGCTCGACTGGTATTTTATTTTTTATCCAACCCCGAAAAGGATGAAAAGCAAAGTCGACCTCGGCGAAACTTGAACTCAGAATATAAAAGACAGACGAAATGCCGTTGAGCATTTTGTCCGGCGTACTAATAATACTTATGATGATGATGATGATGATGATGATGATGATGGTGATGGTGATGATGATGATGGTGATGATGATGATGATGATGGTGATGATGATGATGGTGATGGTGATGATGATGATGGTGATGGTGATGATGATGATGGTGATGATGATGATGATGGTGATGATGAGAGTGATGATGGTGATGATGAGGGTGATGATGATGATGAGGAGGAGGAGGATGATGATGAGGGTGATGATGATGATGATGGTGATGATGAGTGTGATGATGATGATGATGATGATGGTGATGATGATGGTGATGATGATGATGGTGATGATGATGATGATGATGATGATGATGATGGTGATGATGAGAGTGATGATGGTGATGATGAGGGTGATGATGATGATGATGAGGAGGATGATGATGATGATGATGATGATGGTGATGATGAGGGTGATGATGTTGATGATGAGGATGATGATGAGGATGATGATGATGATTGATGATGATGATGATGGTGATGGTGATGATGATGATGATGGTGATGATGATGGTGATGATGATGATGGTGATGATGATGATGATGATGATGATGATGATGGTGATGATGAGAGTGATGATGGTGATGATGAGGGTGATGATGATGATGATGAGGAGGATGATGATGATGATGATGATGATGGTGATGATGAGAGTGATGATGGTGATGATGAGGGTGATGATGAGGGTGATGATGTTGATGATGAGGATGATGATGATGGTGATGATGATGATGGTGATGATGATGATGATGGTGATGATGAGGGTGATGATGATGATGAGGGTGATGATGTTGATGGTGATGATGATGATGATGATGATGATGATGATGATGATGAGGATGATGATGAGGATGATGAGGATGATGAGGTGGAGGAGGTAGATGGGGATGATGATGATGACGATGCCATCAGGGCGATGAAGAGGGGACGATACAAAGACTGACATAAAGGATGGGACTTGGCAGAATCGAACGATAAAAAATCGTGCAACATGAGTACAAATCATTAAATAAGATATTACATGTCGATGCAATTCTCTTGATACAGGAGGACTTCTTGGGCTAACCTAGAATCCCACCAACCAAGCTCTCCTTTAACCATAAGAGCGAGTGCCCTCTTTCATTACCGTTCTCTGACTTAAAAGCATATATTTAGAGCGTTCCCATGCACTCATGCCATTTTCACTCCCACCTACCTTTCGAAAACTTCACTCAAGGTCAGCACCTCCCTCTTCAGCTTGCGGAACAATGGCTCAAAAGTCACAGAAGAAGCGACAGGGTCATGCTTGCAGTGTGAATCTCTTCCGACAGGTAACCGTTTACGTTGGTCACCGAATAGGTACCGCTTACACTGCCATGACCCGGCCGCTGAATACAGACTCGAACCCTGTAGTTTTCAGAACGGCTTCCAAGTAACGATGACCAACCTTATCTAAAGCTTTCTATTGATCCAAATTCATCAGACCTCTACCGAAGTCAGTTTTGTTCCTCACACTCTCTACAATGTATTGCATAAGACCGAGGTTGTGGATCGCGCATCTTCGCGTTTGCCCAGCCAGGACACTGACAACAAATGTCAACCTTTTCGCTAACACCTTGACCAAAATCTAAAACTCTGTGTTTAGCAGAGATATGAGCGAAAAATTGTCTACGACACCCTCTTTGTCGGCATCCTTTCTTAGCAGTGTTACTACTTCTCGGTTAAGAATTTTTCCGTTCCGTTACCAACTGCGGTAGGCATTGGCCAAAATATTACCAAAAATGTCTGGTGTAAATTCAAAGAACTCGAAAGGTAGACTACCCAAACCATACGATTTGCACTTTGTGCATCCGCTCATCGCCTTCCGTATTTCAGCTTTTCACAATACCTCACGTCTTCAGCCCAGAGCCACGGCAGGCCGTCAAGGTAGGGACTAAAGTCCATTGCCGTCTTCGAAATACCCTACCGCACACCCACCAACAGTCAGAGGGAAATGCTGTTGGAAAGACGCACATATCGGCACTGAGCCTAGTAGTGCGCACTCGTCCCGATCCATCAAAAATCTGATTGTGGTTTTTGATGCCACGTCGCACCTCCGCCGTTCAGGACCATCGGACTGCTTTTGTTATCTCGTGTTTTTGCAAACGGTTTTCGCAACGTAACCTTCATGCCTTGCGTTAAAGAAATGATGATAGGGGCTATTCTTGCCGATAGCAAGTCGGTTGCAATGCCTTTACTAAATGCCTTTTCTACTCGTTAATCGAGCATGGCTCTTTCCAACACCGGCACTGATTGATTGCATACACAAAGGCATCGAACTAGTTAAAAACCAAAAACACACAACAAACTCACAGGAAATACGGAGCTGAATATTTACAGTTTGACATTACTAGATGGTTAGAGATTGGTGAAGATGCCTCTCTTTTCGCTGTAAGACGGCTTTGTGTCGCCTCGGGGCTTTCATTTTGTCGTGCCCTTGCATTTCTTTGTCTTTGCGAAACTAGACGTCGTTGTGTCTCTTCGGCTGTCTCCTTATAAAAAAAAAGAATTTTGGTATGCATGTTAAATGAATAAAATATAGGACATTTAGCAGTTTCGGAAATAAGTCATATTTTCTGCAAAAATTAGAAATTCGAGACTCTAAAAATCCATATTTAAATTAATCGAACATAAACAATGAAACCTGTAAAATATTTCTAAATTCGACGCCTCAGTTTCATCAAAATGTTGTATGAACTGTAAATAAGCAATAAATATTATGATTTGTAAAATAAGTATAACTGATACAGAATGTCCCAAGTCAACGTGGTGTGGGAAGTTTGGTTTCATTTTTGAAGAATTTTAAGCATTCAAAGTATGAGTTCATTGTATTGGGACACACTTATAAAATACGCTCTGGAATAAAAAAAAAAATCTACTGTCATTGAAAGATCTTAACTGGAAATATGCAGAATTATCGGAGTTATGGGCATTCAAAGTGTAATGAAATTTCATTGAAATCCCTGCATGCATTGCCAGCATTTAGTTATTTGGAGATGTTGAAAAAATGTCTATTAATGTAATGTCTAAATTAATTACAGCAATATGTATATAACTGTTTAGATATTGCAGTAGAATAGACGAAGAATGATTGTTTGATTTAGTAAATATCAAACATAATGAATCCTAGACTTACTTGATATCGCGTTGTCGCATTAGAGCAGCTTGTAAAGTAGAAATACTCACTCGTACTCTTCCTTTCTCGTCGTGGCATTTCTAACCGGTATATCTTTACTACCTCTGAAGAGATTAATCTTATAATGATTTTAATTTTATAAATTAATTATCTAAAGGTTACTGAATCAAAACAGTTGTCATATTTTATAAATAATAAATAATATTTTATTAATTACCTCTCCATTCTCTCCTTATTCTTTAAATATATAACTATATGAACCACGGTTTATATGGTCACCTTATAGTTGAACTTTCTATAGATTGGTAACTAATCAGTGTTTTCATTGATTTTTATTATCCCTTAATGAGGTTTATAATCTTTACTTGAAGATGTATATACATATATATATATATATATATAAAGTTAATCCAAACATGAAAGCACAAAAAAACGCAACAACGCGAGGACGTAGAATAAATATAGTATTATTGGACGCTCAGGAAGGAAGGAAAGAAGGAGGGTTTAACGTTTCGAGCGGAGCTCTTCGTCGGAAACATAGGAGAAGGAAAGATCCAGAGAAGGAAAGACAGAGGGAAAAAATCGCCAACGGTACACACGCGGTCACACACACACACACACACACACACATATAAAGTATCAGACAGTATTTAAACATGTATAGCATCAACATCTATAACTCCAATAATAGTACTGGGAATTGAATTAATTCCGATAGGTAAATTTTCTCGTATATTTTTCTCATAATTCAAAGAATAAAATATATATCCTTTTATTTTACTAGTTTTGGTCATTGTACACACACACCAAACACTCATCAGCCTCAAATACAAACATACACACATAGAGTTTAGATACATGTACACAATGATAGGTAGAAACATATAATATACATAGACATGTTTGTGTACGCACACACAATTAAATAAAACAACAAATCAAGATTTGTAAATGTAAATCTATTTACACATAAAAAAACGTTACAAACATAAACATAAATATATATAATCCCAGTTCCCAAAACACCCTTTTTAGACATGTGCATATATATATATATATTGCTATCTATATATATCTCTGTTTATCTGCATGCATACGTGTGTGTATGTATGTATGTATGTATATATGTATGTATGTATGTATGTATGTATGTATGTATGTATGTATGTATATATGTATGTATGTATGTGTGTATGTATGTATGTGTGTATGTATGTGTGTATGTATGTATGTATGTATGTATGTATGTATGTATGTATGTATGTATGTATGTATGTTAAGTGTGTATGTTAAGTGTGTATGTGTGTGTGTGTGTGTGTCTGCTTGACAACCGGTGCTGGTGTGTTTACATCCCCATAATTTAGCGGTTCGGCAAAACAGACCAAAAAAGATAATAATAAGTACTGTAGTCGATTTGTTCGACTAAATCTTTCAAAGCGGTGCCCCAGCATGGCCACGTTCAAATGACTGAAACAAGTAAAATATAAAAGAAAAAGACTGTAGGTTCAAACATACGGTCATCTACATGCTAGCGTATGTGCGCATGCGCCCAACCCATACAGTCGACCCATGATCAATGTTAAAAAACACCAAACCAAAACTGGAAGTGAGCAGCGTTGCAATAGCTTGAACTAAAAAGTTGTAATCGCGCTCGCCGGGTAGATTCGTTGGCAGTTGGCCGGAAGTTTAACAAGTGCACACGTGTCTTTCAACTCCTATACTGTCTTCATACCTTAAAGTCATGCGCCATTCCCAACTGGGGGTATTAGCTATTTAGTGCTGTACGCTGGCTTTTCTACATACCCGCAGAGAGGTGGAGGACATTTAGCAGTTTCGGAAAGTGGGATTATGGTTTTACATGATTGATTTTGTTCCTTTAATATGAAAAAGCAGCGAAACTATTATTTGGAAGTGTTGACATATTGCTTGTCATTACATCATCGTACCTTTGGCTTTGTGTTCATAGAATAATGTTTAAAACTGACTGATTTAATAAGCTGTTATTGCTTGTAGCTATGATGAGACCTGCATGCTGGCTCCGTAGCTACTGTTCACTACTTTTCGAGCCACCGCTGAGTCCAACATGCTGGTTACTAGCGAGCTGTTGATAGCTGTCAACAACTGAAATAGACTCTTGATAAAACAACGGGCGCTCACAATCACTTCATCGCGTCTTTATTTCTAGTAATAGTTAGTGTGTGTATGTGTGTGGGGGTAATATTAATAAATCCTTATGATAATGGGGGAGAGGTGAAATAATGAATGATGGTTTTTGGACTGAAACTGAAAAAGCTGGTAGTTAATATTGATCTCGATTAAATACGGTGGAGGGACAAAATTGGTGAAGTGTCTGGCTAAATTATTTGTCGTATTTAAATTCGTTCCTCTACGTTGTAAGTTCTATTCCTGATGCGACCCGGTAAAATATGTACAAATGATTTCCTAGGTTGGTTTCAAATATTATACCCCACGTTTATATACGTATAACCTTGTACTGAGTTAGTTTAGACGTTATAAAGGCAGAGGTTTAGTTGCCGACAAGCCAGCTCCGCGAAGAAATTAACAAATTCCATTTGAAGCTATTTCATATCATTTTTACCAGTAATGTCTTTGGGATTTCGTTGTGTCAAAACATGTATCATTGCGCGCGATAAACTTATTTCCTCCATTAAAAAACAGAAAAACTTGAATAAGTCTATGGTTTGTTACTGATGCCATACTCAGAGAACTGTTTCGTGCACAGTTTCATACAGCTTCTTCAAACCATTTCACATTTAATACCGTTTTGGCCCAAGATAAGAATTTTGATTTTAAGATCATTAAAAGACTTTTTATTATTAAATTTCTCATTATTTTTATGATTTTTCTTTTCCTCAAAGAAATTTTAAATTCATAAACTGAAATATTTTTCTTTTCTTCTCAAAATTAAATCCAAGAGAATCATTGAACATATTGAAATATTGAATTTCATATATATACATACACACACACACACACACACATACATCATATATATATATATATATATATATATACATATATATATGTATGTATGTATGTATGTATGTATATATATGTATATATATATATATATATATATATATATTATATATATATATATATATATATATATATGTATGTATGTATGTATGTATGTATGTATGTATGTTTGTATGTATGTATCTGCGTGTGTGTGTGTAGTAAGATGTTTTCTTCCCAATCATATGGGTTCCGGGTTCAGTACACTGCGTGGCACTTTGGACAAGCGTCTTTGCGGCTCGGCAAAAAAAAAAAGCGATCGATAAAATAAATACCAGGCTTAGAAAAAAAAAAGTACTGGGATCGATTTTTTCAACTAAACCCGACAAGGCGGTACTCCAGCATGGCCACAGTGGATTGAAACAAATGAAAGATAAAAGATAAAAATTGAAATTTATATTGAAACAATTTCAATGATGAAAAATTAAGATATTTGAATTTGAAATGAATATAAAGAGTTTTCAGGGTATCATTTGTATATATATAATATATATATATATATATATATATTATATATATATATATATATATATATATTATATATATTATATATATATATATATTAGAAGAAATGAGGTAATCAGAAGATCGGATGGTTCATATTTACAGATATTTATTTATATATTACATTTTTTACATATATATATCATATCATTCAGATCATATCATTCAGATCATTAGCGCTTTCCCCATTCTAGTGTGGTACTTATATATATATATATATATATATATATATATATATATATAATATATAATATATTATATATATATATATATATATATGGTTAATCCAAACATGAAAAAATAGAAAAACAACAACGCGAGGACGTGGAACAAGTTATTGGACGCTCAGGAAAGGAAAGAAAGAAGGAGGATTTAACGTTTCGAGCGGAGCGCTTCGTCAGAAACATAGGAAAAAGAAAGATCCAAGGAAGGGAAGACGGAGAAAGAAAATCGCCAACGATACACACGCGGTCATCAGAACAAAAATAAATTATATATATATATTATTTTTGTTCTGAGTGACCTAGAGGTGGAAATGCTTAAAGACATAGAAGCAGCGGGGGAAGATGGACTGCGGCTCCTAATACCAAAAACCGATATGAGAATTTCTCTGATGGTATCTATCACAGAACATCCACGTTCAAGTGGGAAGAGATATTGGTATCAAATTTCGACACAAGGCCAAAAGTTTCAGGGGAACCAGTTATGTTGATTCCATCGACGTCAGTGCTCAACTGGTACTTTATTTCATCGACCCTGAAAAGATGAAAGGCAATTCGAGCTCGGCGGAATTTGAACTGACAACATAATAACGGACGAAATACTAAGTATTTTGCTTGGCATGCTAACGATTCTGCCAGTTTGCCACATTGATGGCAATAAATATTACCTCTTCAAATACTATCCGCTTCCAAATAAAGCAAGAGAAGAACTGAAGACATTAAATCTAACAATGTTGGAGCTCACAGATGAGGTGACGTATGCAGTATTGTTTTGTTTGTCCCTTCTCGAGCCATGCCTGGCTCATAAGGGCCGGTTTCCCGGTTTCCTTGGCGTATAGGTAGGTGCCCCACCTGGACGGGACGCCGGTCCGTCGCAGGTGAGCTGCAAGATACAGGAGGAAAGAGTGAGAGAAAGTTGTGGCGAAAGAGTCAGAAGTCTCACCATTACCTTCTGCCGGAGCCGCGTGGAGCTTAGGTGTTTCGCTCATAAACACACACATCGCCCGGTCTGAGATTCGAACCCGCGATCCCTCGACCGCGAGTCCGCTGCTCTAACCACTAGGCCATGTGCCTCTCTCTACGGGCGAAATACCGCAAACATTTCGTCTAGCGCGCTAACGATTCTGCCAGTTGCCAGATCGCTGCTATGCAGTATTGTGGCGAACAGTGATTGGAACAAACAGTACATCGTAGGGATACTCAACCCAAGTGGGGTGGGGGCGGGAAATCAATAATTGAATTGATGATGATTGCTTGAATTTCAATTTCAGTTAGAATACAATTTCTGACTCTCCACACCACTTCAATGTCAGCTGATGAAAATAGCTCAGTTTTTATCGATTTTAAAATTTTAAACTAAAATGAACATACAGACATCTTTTAAAATAAATAAACGTGAAAAATTGAATATATTTAGCTCCAATTTCTCACATTTAGTTTGTATAACAATGGTATAAACGGAAAGTTGAAATGAATTAAATTAAAATGTGTGTAATAAAATTCAAACTTCACTTCAAGTCATTTGGCTCTTTATCATGTGTGTGTGTGTGTGTTTGAGGAGGATATGTGAATGTATGTACATATGTGTACATACATACACATGTATGTATGTATGTATGTATGTATGTATGTATGTATGTATGTATGTATGTATGTATGTATGTATGTATGGTATGTATGTATGTGTGCATGCATGTATACATATGCAAGTATATTATATGTTGTGTGTGTAAATATATATATATATATATATATTATATATATATATATATATATACCGCACACACATACACACACATATATGTATATGTATATATGTCAAAATGTGTGTGTGTGGGAATATGTAGAGAGTGAGAGGTCGAGGGAGCGAGACGAATGAAGGAGAGATACAAAGGAAGTAAAATAATATACATGTGTGTGTGTGTGTGTGTGTGTGAACATAACCTCATCATCACCGATATTTTGTGAAAGGATGAAAGATGAAAAAAAGAGATGAATATGGTCCGGAAGCCATAATGAAGGCCTTTTTACATTTCCCTATTTTTGTGTTCCGAGAAGCAGACGAAATAGATGAGAGATAGACACGCTTAATAAATCGAGATACCCATTGAGAAAGGGAGAGAAAGGTAGAAAGAGAGAGTTAGAGAGAGGAGAGAGGAAAAGGGAGAGAGGCATGCCCATTTGAAGGGAATGGTAAGAAGGAGAGAGTGGGGCATGCCCATTCGAAGGAGGTGGAACAGACTTAGGAATGGAGAGTCAGACTTCCAAAGGGGCCGAGTTGAGAGACAGACAAAAGTGAAAAGTGGAACTACCGATTAAAAGTGTAAACAACTTCGTCTGGCAATCGTCTGTCACGTGACATACGACAACGAAGACGAATGACACGAAGGGGTTAAAACAGTGTTTGAGACAGGTGCGTCACCATTTTGACACTGCAGACAACGTAAACAAGAAAATGGCCGACATTCGAGTGTAGATGGTGGAGGTTCCGGGTGTGAGACAGTGAGCGGATGGCGGGGGGGGTGTTCTCGTTTGGACGGTGGAGGCTGTGGCCGGTTGAATGACGTTAAGGATACTGTAATAAATTTTGATAAGAAGGATGTGGAAGGGACGGGCGTTTGGAAACCAGACAGTGAAAGGAGAACAGCAAGGAGAAGGGGAGAGGAAGGAGAACAATTGGCAAGGGAAAGCGAAAGGAAATGTAGAGTGGGAGAGGACGATGTATTATATAGTATAGGAACACTTCTGGAAAACTATGACAATTTGGGAAGCTAGGTCAGCAAAATATTTCCCTCGGGGTGATGAAGGAAAAACGGACTATAGATACATCGTTACGAGATTCAGTGTTAAAATTTTACTTTTAGATATCTATACACATGTGTGTATATGCGTCTGTGTGCACATGCGCGCGAACACACACGTACACACTCATAGTATATTTGAGCATGTGTGTGTGTGTGTGTGTGTATGAGTGTATTTGTCTGGAATCTTCGCCGTCAGCAGTTTTCTAACACTGTATATAATTAAATCTCTCAACGTATATTATTGTATCTTTTTAACAGCATATGTTAAAAAGGCTTCAGATATATTACTGTACCAGTGTGTGGTATGGCGTACGCTACAAAAGGAGTTTTAGCGTATCACAGTGTATATACTGTGATTTGAATGGGATGCATTAAAATATATTAATAAATTATAATAGATAAAAATTTCAACAATTGAGGTAAAATTAATTAATTAATCAATTTCACCAAGTATTCAGTATGCAAAGGGACCATTAAGAAGAGCGAATTCAATTATTACAGTATATAAAAGGCTAAGTAAAAATTACTTGCCGCATACTGACCTCATTAGAAATAGCAGCTAAAAAAACTTTTTTAAAACTATTTCTAATACTTAAAGAAAACCTCTCTCATATAGTGTTTGCTCAATTCAACTCACGAAAGTATGGGGGTAGAGACATTAAAAAATCAAATGCAAAGGTTATTTGCATTTTTGAGTTTGCTGGCACTGTTAGTTTCGAGCAGATCTTCAGAAGCGATAAGAAGCCGAAAGGGTATGCGCCCACTTTCAGTGTTTTCAAATCCAAACCAGGGAGTTCTGAGCTGATGATAGAAGTGTCGAGTTTGACTAATCTTGAAACGTACGTTCTCAAATAACCTTTGCATTTGATTTTTTAATGTCTCTACCCCCATACTTTCGTGAGTTGAATTGAGCAAACACTATATGAGAGAGGTTTTCTTTAAGTATTAGAAATAGTTTTAAAAAAGTTTTTTTAGCTGCTATTTCTAATGAGTTCAGTATGCGGCAAAGTAATTTATTTTACTAAGCCCTTTTATATAATGTAATAATTTGAATTCGCCTTAAATGGTCCCTTTGCATACTGAATACTTGGTGAAATTGATTAATTAATTAATTTTACCCTCAATTGTTGAAATTATATATATATATATATATATCTTTTACTCTTTTACTTGTTTCAGCCATTTGACTGCAGCCATGCTGGAGCACCGCCTTTAACGAGCAACTCGACCCCGGGACTTATTCTTTGTAAGCCCAGTACTTATTCTAACGGTCTCTTTTGCCGAACCGCTAAGTGACGGGGACATAGACACACCAGCATCGGTTGCCAAGCAATGCTAGGGGGACAAACACGCACACACACGCACACACACGCACACACACACACACACACACACACACACACACACACACACACAACACACACATATATGTATACGACGGGCTTCTTTCAGTTTCCGTCTACCAAATCCACTCACAAGGCTTTGGTCGGCCCGAGGCTATAGTAGAAGACACTTGCCCAAGGTGCCACGCAGTGGGACTGAATCCGGAACCATGTGGTTGGTAAACAAGCTACTTACCACACAGCCACTCATATATATATATATTATGTGAAATGGTTTTGCCATGGGCTCTTAGGAGCCTAGTTCGATTTGTTTTGCTCCGCCTCTCTTCTGTTTTTGTTTTTTCCAACGGATTTCCTATTTCTTCCTGAAGAGAAAGACACAATATGGTCTCATTATTCAATCGGATTTTGGTAAATTGTGCCTTTCGAAACACGTGTAGAATGAAATAAAACGATTTCTGTTCAATCTTCGTTCAGCTCCATTTCTTCAATTCACCTATATATATATATATATATATATATATATATATATATAATATATATATATATATATATATATATATATAATAACAATTTAATAAATAAAACATATGCATACATGCATAGATATATGTACATACCTACATTACCTTCGAAACACGCAATGAGTCGAAACAGGGGCAGCTGAAGAAGGGGAATGTTCCTTGTGTTGTTCGTCTTGTACTCTGTTTTTTCGTTGTTAAAAAAAGTCCGTTTCCATGTTTTTTGTTTTTATGTTTTCGTTTCTCGTTGTGTTCTACGTTTTTTTTTGTGGTGTTCTGTACCCATATATGCATGTATATATACATATAGATGTAGGTATGTACATATATGTATGTATGCATATGTTTTATTTATTAAATTGCTATTATATGATTGAACGCCACGCGTCTTCTTCCAAGTTATATATATATATATATATATATATATATATTATATATATATATGTATGTATATCTGTGTATGTAATCACAAATATACTTGGTAAAGTAAGCTAAGAAATGTTAATGAATGAAAATTATACCCTTGGAGATGGAAACTATAATTATCTAAATGGCTAAATTATGTTTAAAAAATAGAAGGCAATCTTGAAATTTAATATGATCTCTAGCGATACAGTTGACATGTTTCAGTATTATTTGTGCTAATCAGTGAAGTGCCGTATAGCTGTAACTGAAAAACTGAGTGGCGAGAGAGATATACAAGGTTTTTGAGACTGAACGATGAATGACTGCAAAGCTTAAGAAAGGAACCATTGTTTCTAATAACGAAACATGCTTGAAATTGCTAACATAGTGCTAAAGATCTTACTAATCATTTAAATAATGATTGTTCTCGTCTCTAAAGATTAGTTAAAATGTTAGTTAAAATTTATTGACTTGGGCGCAGGTGTGGCTGTATGGAAAAAAGCTTGCTTTCCAAACACATGGTTCCGGGTTCAGTCCCACTAACATGACACTTTGGGCAAGTGTCTTCTAGTATAGCCGTGGGTCGACCAAAGCCCTGTGAGTTGATTTGGTAGACGGAAACTGAAAGAAGTCTGTCATGTGTGTATGTGTGCGTGTGTGTGTGTGTGGTGTGTTGTGTGTGTGTGTGTGTGTGTGTGTGTGTGTGTGTGTGGTGTGTGTGTGTGTGTGTTTGTGAGGGACTGTTTAGCTTAGTGGTAGAGTAGTCAGCCAGTATCTGAGGGGTACAGAGGTCGATACCCGTAACCACCTACTGACAACATTTTAATAGGCGTAGGCGTGACTGTGTGGTAAGAAGCTTGCTTTCCAACAACATAGTTCCGGGTTCAGTGTCACTGCATGGCACCTTGGGCAAGTGCCTTCTCCTAAAGCCTCGGAACGTCCAAGACTTGTGAGTGGATTTGGTAGATGGAAACTGAGAAAAACCCATCGTATATATATATATATATAGTATATATATATATATATATAATTGTAAAAAAAAAAGGGTTTTTAGTTCACAGGTGATCTAAACGACTAAGTACAATGCGTAAGTACTGTAACGAATCATCAAAGCTCCAAGCCCATAGCCGAGACGGGAATTATGGAACCATTTTAGATTTCCGATATAACGGACATATAATTGCTAATTATTATTTGTCTCTGATGACGGAATATTCCATATTTTAGGATATCCCAGAAACAGCTTTAAAACAGACTTTAAAATTTTTCCAATAATAATAACGTATATGACTTGAGATATTTGTCTTGCCTTTGCGTTTGTTGTCCTCTTTAACAATTATATATATAGGCGCAGGAGTGGCTGTGTGGTAAGTAGCTTGTTTACCAACCACATGGTTCTGGGTTCAGTCCCACTGCGTGGCACCTTGGGCAAGTGTCTTCTCCTATAGCCTCGGGCCGACCAAAGCCTTGTGAGTGGATTTGGTAGACGGAAACTGAAAGAAGCCCGTCGTATATATGTATATATATATATATATATATATATATATACGCGTGTGTGTGTTTGTGTGTCTGTGTTTGTCCCCCTAGCATTGCTTGACAACCGATGCTGGTGTGTTTATGTCCCCGTTACTTAGCGGTTCGGCAAAAAGTGACCGATAGAATAAGTACTGGGCTTACAAAAAGAATAAGTCCCGGGGTCGAGTTGCTCGATTAAAGGCGGTGCTCCAGCATGGCCGCAGTCAAATGACTGAAACAAGTAAAAGAATAAAAGAGTAAAAGAGTATATATATATATATATATATATATATATATATATACATACATATGTATATCGAGGGTATGAGAGGTTTTGGTGTCAAGAAGACCCAAAAGATGTCGGGTAACGCTAAGTAAGTGCTATGAATAGACCATGGTTAAGCTCCAGGTTCGATAATGATACGAATAAGGAGTCCACGTGCGTCATGTATTAGTATGTATATATATAATTTGACAGAATGAGATACAAAATCTAAGGTCGTAAATAGTTTTCAGAAGATTTATAAATGTCCTGAAAACTATTTACAGCCTTGGATTTTTTTATCTCATTCTGTCAATTCACACACACACACACACACACACACACACACACACACACACACACACACCACACACACACACACACACTCACACACACACACACACACACACACACACACACACATATCTTGGGTCAAAAAAGTCGATATTGCCCGGAGAATGTGCTAATAGATCCTCAGAACTTTTCATTCTAGGGATCAGGAAACCATCATCCTTCTCTTCTCTACATTCTCTAGGCCCCACTTCGAATACTGCTGCCCCCTACAAAAAACAAGACATAATGAGGATCGAAACGCCACAAAGATCAATCACTAAAAAAAAAATAATAAATAAATGGCATGATGGGACTCGATTATTGAGCTCGACTTAAACACCTGAAACTCTATTCTCTGCAACGTCACCGTGAGCGATACATTATTTGCACCACGTGGAAAATATTCCACCAATATTAACCAAATGATATCGGTATTATGTTTACAATTCACCCAAGACTAGGTCGAGATCACATCACACAAGAACATTGCGACACAATTTCTTCACTGCAAATGGTCCTTCACTTTTCAATGTTATCCCGAAAGAAATTAAAGTAGAAAAATACTCCACAACTTTCAAACAGTACCTGAACAAATTCCACCTGGAAATACCGGATAAACCACCTGTACCAACAACTCTCTGCTTGGGTGGTCCATTGTGTCCCGAAATAATTAACTAAAAGACCAGGTGGTGCTATTGAGTTAGTCATGGCCTGGGCCGATAATGGCCGAAACCAATTTAAGTTATCTAAGTTATATATATTATATACATACATAAATACATATATACATACATACATACATACATACATATATATATATATATATATATATATTATATATATATATATATATATATACATATATATATATATATATATATATATATATATATATATAATATATACACATACATACATACATACATATACAAACATACATACATACAACATATATACACACACACACACATGCACGCACACACATACACACACGCACGGAAAGAAATAGAAAAAGAGAGAGAGAAGCAAGAGAGAGACTGGTACATACACACAGACGCTCATACAACACATGAATGTTGTCATGAAAGGAATGCAAAAGTGGGGCTATCATTTATATTAACTGACATTGTCCGTTTAAATTGCACACGTTGCCAGAGTAATTCTTCTGCGATACGAACATACAACTCAACATAGTTTCCATTGCAAGCGTTGCACCTGTGACATCATTGAACCCAACACTCGATTCTCCTTTGGAAACTTAAAGTACTCACTGTTGTACCCACTTCTTCACAGCTACTTTCACGTCATGTGTATAATCAAATCCCTGAAAGCTTTCTTTCATCGGACTGAGTAGGTGCAAGTCGCAGGGTATCAGAACCGGGTTGTACCGAGGATGGGGGAATCACTGACCAGCCCAATTAGCTCTCTCTTTACTCTTTTACTCTTTTACATGTTTCAGTCATTTGACTGCGGCCATGCTGGAGCACCGCCTTTAATCGCGCAACTCGACCCCGGGACTTATTCTTTTGTAAGTCCAGTACTTATTCTATCGGTCTCTTTTTTTGCCGAACCGCTAAGTAACGGGGACATAAACACACCAGCATCGGTTGTCAAGCAATGCTAGGGGGACAAACACAGACACACAAACACACACACGCATATATATATATATAAATTGATCAAAATAAAAACATGATGCGAAGGATTCAGCGGTACATATGTTTCGGGCCTTTATTAGACAGATTTATAACAATGCATAATGTATGTCTGTGGCCTTCTTCAGCCGCGCACAACAGCTTCCACAAGGACATGTGTTACATCAAAAATTCTTGGTTGGGGATGCAAATCCTCTCATTCGCGTACGACATAATGCGGCAGCAGCATAGAATTGAAGCGTCCATCTCTTTCCTCTCTCAATGTAGATTGAGGAAATTTGGATGTTGAAGTAATGTAAATAAATAAATACATATATAGACGTGAAGATGGAGGGGCGAGAATTCAGGACGAGGGATAAAAAGTGTATAAAAAGTGTAAGTATAGAAAAATATAAAAATGTAGAGTATAAAGATATAAAGGGATATAAGGAGATGTAAAGAATATAAAGAAATATAAAGAAATATAAACAAATGTAAAGGCATAAGGTTATAAAGTAAAAATAGAAATAGAAATAAAAGTAAAAAGTAAAAAAATAAAAATAGGAATAAACATGATAAAAATGTAAAAAAATATAAAGATAAGGGATGTATAGAGGTTACGGACCAAACATGGTGGTCAGGAGATTGATAAAATTTAGTTGTAGAAGTTTTGGTTGTCATAATCAACAACGTTTCGTCTGGGGACCTAATGTGTTGTAAATCAGAGCTGTTGAGCGTTTAATCTGGTTCTTTGAATTAATTGGTCATCTAGTACATACATACCATCATGGATACATACACCCATATACACGCGTACATATACGCCTCCAAGCCTATAAGCATACACACGCACTCGCGTGTAAACATGTGCATAAACACACACACACCCACACGCACGCGCGTACACATACATACATACAACAGAATATCCGCATGTATACACGGACATTATACGTGTACACACCCATATGTACATACGTGCGCCCATCCCTACATACACATACGCATATGCCCACGCTTCCAGGTCTGGATATAAGATATTAAAGGATGTATATAAGAACGTATGTAAAGAATCACGCACTCACGTCTACACGTGCACGCACACACGGCTGTGTGTCCATATGTGCGTGCACATATACACTTACATACACGTATGCAAATAGGTGTAAACATATGAATATAAGAAAAAGAAATACGGGGTATGTACATCCAGACGTAGATGTTTACTCGTACATATGTACATATATGTATACGTATACATACGTACACGGACGCTCGTATAATCATAAAGTGGATCCATAGGTAAGTAAATAAGGGATAAGCAAAAAAAATAGACATATATAGAGATATAAAGCGATAAGTTAGGGGTAAGAATGAGGGTAAGGGTAAAAATTAGAAATAAAAGTAAGAAATACAGTATAAAATAAGAAATACAATGTAAAAGTTAGAAATGAAATATAAAAATTATAAAAATTATAAGAGTTAAGGTAAGGGATGAAAATAAAAATGCGAATAAATCGAAGTAGAATAAAAGTAAAAAAAAGTAAAAATAAAATAAAATAAAATAAAATAAAAAATAATTTGGTAAAGTTTAACATGAGATGAAGGTGGTTGAAAGTTAGAGGTGTGTGTTAAAGGTGCCCACGTAGGGGCGGGCGGGGGGAACTGAAAATTGGAAGGGTGGGAAGTGGAGTTTGGCGGTGTGCGTTCAACATCCGAGTTAGAAATGTGAAAGGGTATAGATATAGGGAAATAAAGAGACTATATAGGAAGGATATGGGTGTAGAAGAAATATGTAGGGAAAAGAAGTCATATATGGGAGACAAAATTTGTATATATAGGAGGAAAATGCAGGGAAACATATATGCACATACACACACCCACACACACACACACACACGCACATATATATATACATATACGTACACATATGTGCACATACATATATATACACGCACACATATACGCATATACACGCACACATATACGCATATACACGCACATATAGGAAAGCGGGATGTGCTGGAGCCGACAGGTTGCACCGGGTGGGAGGAAATTGCATGGGGGAGTTGGTATAATAACCTAAGCTTTGTAGTATTTGAAAGTATTAATAAGTTTGTGTATACAGGATGGTTTGAACTCTGACCTTTTGTTAATAAGATTGTGTTTGTCTTTGAATTTCAAGATGTTCAGGAGTTCTACACAACATAGTTGGCATCCTGCTCTATTATTTAAATAAGGTGCAGCTGATCCGATGATGGACCACCTGAGTTTGAAGCCTATGCATTTGTCTTTTAATTCCCAAATTCTTTTAGAAAGGGAGGTGCTGTTAGCCTTATGTCTGTGTTTCAGCGAGGACCGGTGGTTGTAGTATCTGGATTTTCAGGAGGTTGAGCAACCTATGTAGGTGAGTGTGTTAAACTGGGTACTCACCTCACATGAATATATTACGTTTTTCGCCCTACATGCGCCCTGTAGCGGGCACTCTGATGCACATCAGCAGTTGCATTGCATTGCGTTATTCGGTCGTGTGCTGCTAATCCCAGGCGGAGGTGTTGCAATACGAGTGGGGGCGTTGATATCCTCCTGGTTGTTGATGGGTGTAGTATTTCCTCTGTTGTGTTGGCGGGTGTTATTACTAACTGTTTGGGTAGTATGGCTGCCGGTCTGGTTATATTGTCTACTATCTAGATGAGGGGGGTTCTGTTGGTCGCTATAGTTTGCTCTTGATCTAGCTGTTCCAATATTAATATAGTTATGTTTAGCTATGAGGCAGCTCATGTTGGGCAGGGTAGAGTAGGAAATCCTAATGGTTTTGTTGGAGAAGATACTTCTATACTTATGGGTGGGTGGGAAGTTGTTGGAAATGATAGAGAATATTCTCTTACATAACTTACCCCTAACTGCTAAGTTGTAAGGTATGTTGAACCATATATATTTGCGTAATCTACTATTATCCCTTCTATTTCTCCTAATAGGATCTATATTGCTCTCGTCGGGAGGGTTACTATTGTGTGCTATTCTATTAGTTCGCCTATTTCCTATACGTTGTTTGGAGTTTAAATTAGAATTATCGCTAGTGTGAGTTGAGTGCTGAGTTCGATTATAATTGGGAGTTTTATGGCCGACGGACGCTCCCGGGTGGTCTACATATGATATTCTCTGGTTATACCGGCACTATAGAGAGCCTGGTTGTAGTGTTGTGCGTGATTATTGAAAATTTCTTTATTAGAGGATAGTTTTGTAAGTCTGTCTGAGATGGCTTGGACCGTGGTGCTAATTATACAGGTGGATGGTTGGAAGAGGTATGGATGTATTTGGTAGTTTCTTCGGGTTTCCTATACGGGTGGTGAAGGTGCTTATTCAAGTCTAACGTAACATCTAAGAAGTTTACTATTTTAGTATTGGTCATAAATTCTAGTTTAAGATTGAAGGATTTGAAAAAAAGCCTGATCTTTTCCTAATTCTTTCTAGTTTACTCCTATTGTTGGTGGGGTATATGAAGAGAGCGTCGTCTCTGTATAGACCCCCCTGAAGATCCGGTACCTCGGAGAAAAGCTTCTTGAGCAGGTAGGCCCCGACCAAGTCAGTCACCTGAGCTGAATCGCTCGAGCCCATAGCCACATCAAAATTGTCGGGGGTATCGGATCTGGTCCAGAGTCTACCGTCGAATTCTATTATGGTTTTTCTAGCTAATAGTATTATGTCAATTTTTTCTCTGTCTATGAGTGAAAGGTTGCGGGCAAATATAAGGGATTTGTTAAGTAAGATGGGGATATACTGGCGTAGTAGCTAGCTATGTCGAATTGGATGAATGAGTAGTTGGGCCTATTGGTGATAGTGTTAAACCATTCTAGCACATCGTCGGTGTTAATCCATAGTTGGAGTGGGATGTGGGGTTTGATGCGTGGGATAGTCCAGGATAGTCTTGCTAAGTCTGCCGATATCCGATTTAGTCGAACAGATTAATCGTACTCCTACATTATCCGGGAAGTCTATCTTATGGTCTTTAATAGTAATTTTGGGTACTTGTGGTTTAATAGGTTCTGTTCTGTCCAGGAGGTCTAATTTGCTCATAACTTCCTTGATTTTGTAGTTAATTTCCTTAAGGTTATCCGTAGAAGTAGTTTTATATTTTTTGCTAAGTTCCCTCATGATGAGCGATTTGTAGGTTTGGTAGTCTAGCCTATACCAGTTCCCAGTCTTGTCGGCGGGTATATATATATATACATATATACGACGGGCTTCTTCCAGTTTCCGTCTACCAAATCCACTCACAAGGCTTTGGTCGATCCGAGGCTATAGTAGAAGACACTTGCCCAAGGTGCCACGCAGTGGGACTGAACCAGGAACCATGTGGTTGGTAAACAAGCTACTTACCACACAGCCACTCCTACGCTACTACCTGATTTGTTAACAAGGATGTTTGTGGCCACACATTCTCATTGTAAATGTGGATCGTTTTAAGATTTTTGTTTAGTTTCTTGTTTGATGGCTTCTTTAAGCTTTTTGAGTATTTCAATGTATTGCTCATTCTTCGCGGTAAAGCCACGTTTCAGAAAATCACGGAGAAGGACACTTGTGGTCCCCACCGAAGCAGTAACAACGATTTTCTTTGTTGATCGCTGACGTTTGAATTTTTGAGGCAATGGAGAAGGGGTGTGACGCCACTCGATGGCTGGGATCTTTACCTTTTGACCGGCAGATTTAGAAAATAGTTTTTTTGTAACTAAACACTTTCAAACTTCGGACACTGGTAGATCTTTAATATTTTCATTTTCTCTAGTTACCTTCAGAAAAAATATATCCAATGTTGTGAGCCAGTAAAAGGACCCCTACGTGATCGTCAAATTGGACTCTCATGTTGGATAATGTCCTCCGAAATAACCTATATTTGAATAGATGAGGTGGTCACGGATAGATTGCTTTTCGCTTCGGTCACATCAGGAGTTAAGCAGCAACAAATCCAATACGGTCTGGCATTCTCAAATCTGATATAATATATTCATTTAGAAATTTATTTAGATGCTTTAAGGGAATGCAGGACAACTCAACATCAGGAATATTGATTAATAAATAATTTATTCGTTTTATCACATTATTCGGTATTTATAAAAGATTAATTTAATACATGACATAAATTAAAAAAATTCGAATAAAAGTGATTGAAAAACTATACATTTTTAATACTAGGCTAAAATTTAAATGAGAAATTTACTGAATGCTGTATGCAATTCCCTTCAAATAGTTTGTGGGAGATCGTTCTGAAAAAGAGGAAACAATATGCAGAATTCTATCATCTGTCTTCATAAACTTATTCAGTTTAATTTCGACCTCAAGAGCTGTGACTGCCAACATCGGTAGAAAAATATGAATTCTTGGTATTCCTTCTTTGAATGGTTTAGAGCAATCTAAATACCTTCGACACAAGTTAAATAGGCCGTTATGATTGGAGGCGCAATGGCCCAGTGGTTAGGGCAGCGGACTCGCGGTTTCGATTCCCAGACCGGGCGTTGTGAGTGTTTATTGAGCGAAAATACCTAAAGCTCCACGAGGCTCCGGCAGGGGATGGTGGTGATCCCTGCTGTACTCTTTCACCACAACTTTCTCTCACTCTTTCTTCCTGTTTCTGTTGTACCTGTATTTCAAAGGGCCGGCCTTGTCACTCTCTGTGTCACGCTGAATATCCCCGAGAACTACGTTAAGGGTACACGTGTCTGTGGAGTTAATTTCACGAGCAGGCTGTTCCGTTGATCGGATAAACCGAAACCCTCGTCGTCGTAACCGACGGAGTGCTTCCAGGCCGTTATGACCAATAAATTATTGCAACAAACTGCTAAATTAAAGAAGCTGGGGCCGAACGTAAAGCAAACAAACCTTTGTCCCGGAACGCACGCGCGCGCGTACACACACACACACACACACATACACACACATAATTATATCCTTTATGAATTACTTTTATTTGATTTTTAAAAGTTCCGCTTTTTTGTTTTATTCAAGCCATGTATTAAGATTAATCTTTTTTATAAATTTCTGATAAAGTTATAAAACGAATAAAGTATTTATTAATCAATTTTTCTGGTGTTTAGTTGTCTTGGTGTTGAGTCGTCCGGGCGTTGAGTGGACGGTGTTGAGTCGAAGGTGTTGAGTCGACGGTGTTGAGTCGCCGGTGTTGAGTCGGAGGGTTTGAGCTGGCGGTGGTGAGCTGGCAGAATCGTTAGCGCACCGGCAAAGTGTTTAGCGGCGCGGCATTTTGTCCGTCTTTACGTTCTGAGTTCAAATGCTGCCGAGGTCAACTTTGCCTTTCATCCTTTCGGGATTGATAAAATAAGTGCCAACTTACCGCTCCCTCGAAATTACTGGCCTTGTGCTAAAATTTGAAACTAATATTATTATACATCCTTTTTTTTTTTTTGCTTTGCTAAGTTTGATGCTTATGTTTATACAATTGAGTGCACGTTGAAAGAAAGGCCTAATCAGAATTAAATTGTGCATTAATAAATTCTCTTGTTCATTGAACATTCGCAGCTCCTTAGACATTTAACGTATATCAGTTCTAGTATTTATAGTCAATATCCGCTCAGTTCACGTCTGGTTTCATCGATTTCCACTTGAAGCACGTGTTGGAAAAGTTTGGATTCTGCTGCCGCAGTATACGATACAGAACCAAACAAAAACAATAAAAACTTGACCAAAACATTAAATAACAATCCTACATTGTTTTCTTCGCCGTACGTACACAGGTAATTATTACTTTTGAAGAGCTTTCTCCTTTATTGTAGAGTGCTTTATTTAGCGAAAAAACGAGTGTGAAACACGTGACACTGAAGCATCAACAGAGAAGCAGATAAAACTTTTGCGGTGCACAATCGATGACTATGAATAAAAATAGAAGTTTCTCTAATTAACTTCTATTCATAACTTGAGGCCGTCGTCGCTCTGTGAGTATTTCCCCGCCCTGGGTTTTCCATAATATATATGCTAAAAAAAACAATTTAAAAAAAAAAGGAAAAAATAACAGACTAAAAAAAAACGAAGAAAGCGAAATGAAACAATAATTAATTTTCTTTCATATTTTCAATGAAATCAAAACAGAAAATATTAATGTTTCTATATTTGTAAAGCTTACAAAATTTTAACAAACGATAAGAAACGATGTTTTTCTACGTATTGTCAACGCATAAAATAATAATCGAATGCCTCGGTGGCGTATAACATTTGAGTATTTTTTCCAAAACAAACCAAATCAGTTGATTAGCTGAACCATTAACTATAAATGACGTCATTAATAAATAATCAATCACTGTGTGTGTCAGTGAGTCATTAACAATGGTATGTCGTCAGTTATTTTAAGGGTTGTCACCAAACAGTTTTTAATGGTAAATCACTAAACGCTTTAAAAACTGTTCAAAGGTCGTCAATAATTTGTTATATCAAGTCAGAGACAATAACAGTAATTTTTCAAAGGTCTCAGTTTATACGGAATATTCTGTTGTCGCTGACGCTGTTGTTGTTGTTGGTAGTGGTGGTAGTGGTGTTGGTGGTGGTGACAGTGGTCGTAGTGGTGCCGGCCGCTGTGCTGATCGTGAGGTTGTTGTTGTTGTTATCGTTGTTATTTAGGCGCAGGGTAGTCCTGAGATGAAACAGAACCATGATTAACCATCATAAAAGTCGTGCCATCCGTTAACCGACCACCTTTAATTCAGTCATGGTATATCCCGGAATCCAAGACCACATTGTTCTGTGTTGTTTCCGTGTTTTAAAACAGTAGGATCTAATTTGAGGCAAATTTGACTGCTATTTCTAACAAGTCTAAGGCCTCCATCTTGGTTCGTTAGAAATGAGTCCTTTCTCAAAGGTGTGTGTGTGTGTGCTGGCTAGGTATGTCGTGCTACTTACTACTGGACCATCGGTGTCTCAAAAAATTGTTTTATCCACAACTGAATGAAGGAAACACAGGTAAGGATGACAAAGGAGTTGGTTCCAAGAAGAAAACGTGTGGGAATCACTGACGAAGAAGCGAAGTGAAGAAGAGACAGATGATTTATGATGCCGCCAAATATTTGGACGAACAGACTTCGTCTGGGGTTACGTAGCCAATACCACCTGTCAAGTGGTGGTGGGGACAAACACAGCACAGACACACACACACACATACACAGGTCGTCGTCGACTTACGACCACAATTGGTTCCAACTGACTGGTCGTAAGTCGATTTGGCCATAATTCGGCCTATGGACCTACATAGCTTTGTTTTATATTTTCACATTCTTAAGGTACATTCTCAGGTAAAAGTCACAGCATTCTGTATTATCCTACAACAGTGGTATTTGTTCATAGAACAGTACCAAAGAATGCAAATACAAGAAATGCACAATGTAGTGTAAGAAACAGTTGCAAAACTTACATAAAAATTTATTGTTAACTGGTGTTTGGCTGTAGAACTTCGATGTCGTTTGTCAGCTGACGTCACCCGTAGACGGGTTCATTTCTAAGAAATTAAACCCGTTATATTTCAACTGGATTATTTATCATTGGTGCCGGTTCAAATAGGTCTCCCGACGGTAGTGTATATAGTTGAGTGTGGCCTCTTTTCCAAAGTGGATGAGCTCACATTTTTCCTCCTCCAACTGCATGTTTTTTTTTTTTATTTTGTGCCCACTTGGTTACTGTGCATAGGTCCGATTGAACCATAGTTCGATCATATGTTCCCTTAATGACTTTCTGGAGCTTAGAGTCATCAGCAAATATTTTAATGGCGCTATGTTCAATGAAATCTACAATGTCATTTATATATATATATATTATATATATATAATATATATATATATATATATATATATATATATATATATATCACAATGATAAATCTCAGAGCGAGTTATAAACAGTAGCGGTAACACATCGTGACGCATATTTGCCATTTGAATATGGCTAACCCCTAAGGGTGGATGCTACTGTAGTTTGTAGCCCCAGGAAGATACCTCCTCCAGCTGGCTATAGACACACTTTCTGTGCCCTATCAGTATTTGTGAAGGGAAGTCATCCTTCCCGTCTTCAACTTATGATACACACGGACTCGAGTTTCAAGGTATTTACCTATCATCAGCGTGTGACAATCATAGTTGTCGACGAGAATTCAGTTTCCCTCGCAAATACATATACTTTTTCCAGTGTCGATTGACACTGATATTGAAAAAGTGAAATCAAACAATGATAAATCTCAGAGCGAGTTATAAACAGTAGCGGTAACACATCGTGACGCATATTTGCCATTTGAATATGGCTAACCCCTAAGGGTGGATGCTACTGTAGTTTGTAGCCCCAGGAAGATACCTCCTCCAGCTGGAAGGAGGTATCTTGAAACTCGAGTCCGTGTGTATCATAAGTTGAAGACGGGAAGGATGACTTCCCTTCACAAATACTGATAGGGCACAGAAAGTGTGTCTATAGCCAGCTGGAGGAGGTATCTTCCTGGGGCTACAAACTACAGTAGCATCCACCCTTAGGGGTTAGCCATATTTAAATGGCAATATGCGTCACTATATATATATATATATATATATATATATATATTAGAAAAATACAACATTAGAAAAATACAACATGGACAAGAACGTATAACTCTTAGAAGACGATACAATAAACATGGACAGGACATTCGAACCCCTCAGTCTTCAGTCAAGAACCGGATCATCGTAGTAATTTCGGCTGATTATATATATATAATATATATATATATATATATAATATATATATATATAATATATATATATATATATATATCACAATGATAAATCTCAGAGCGAGTTATAAACAGTAGCGGTAACACATCGTGACGCATATTTGCCATTTGAATATGGCTAACCCCTAAGGGTGGATGCTACTGTAGTTTGTAGCCCCAGGAAGATACCTCCTCCAGCTGGCTATAGACACACTTTCTGTGCCCTATCAGTATTTGTGAAGGGAAGTCATCCTTCCCGTCTTCAACTTATGATACACACGGACTCGAGTTTCAAGGTATTTACCTATCATCGGCGTGTGACAATCATAGTTGTCGACGAGAATTCAGTTTCCCTCACAAATACATATACTTTTTCCAGTGTCGATTGACACTGATATTGAAAAAGTGAAATCAAACAATGATAAATCTCAGAGCAAGTTATAAACAGTAGCGTTAACACATCGTGACGCATATTTGCCATTTGAATATGGCTAACCCCTAAGGGTGGATGCTACTGTAGTTTGTAGCCCCAGGAAGATACCTCCTCCAGCTGGAAGGAGGTATCTTGAAACTCGAGTCCGTGTGTATCATAAGTTGAAGACGGGAAGGATGACTTCCCTTCACAAATACTGATAGGGCACAGAAAGTGTGTCTATAGCCAGCTGGAGGAGGTATCTTCCTGGGGCTACAAACTACAGTAGCATCCACCCTTAGGGGTTAGCCATATTTAAATGGCAAATATGCGTCACTATATATATATATATAATATATATATATATATATTAGAAAAATACAACATTAGAAAAATACAACATGGACAAGAACGTATAACTCTTAGAAGACGATACAATAAACATGGACAGGACATTCGAACCCCTCAGTCTTCAGTCAAGAACCGGATCATCGTAGTAATTTCGGCTGATTATATATATATATATATAATATATATATATATTATATATATATATATTATATATAATATATATATATTATATAATATATATATATATATATACATATATATACAGGGTTAGTAAGGTATTTGAGGACATACATTTTTGGGGTCATTGCTGCATTTTTTGCTAACTCTGTATAATCTTTGCTTCAGAAAATGATAATGCCAGACACTCAGCTTACTCAAGAAATGAAGAGGCATGCTGTTATTGTTGTTATAAAAGTTGAGCATAGCGATTTAGAAATATCTTGATTTTTAAAAGTTGCCAGATCTTTCGTCCACAAAGTTTGTAAGGAGCTAGAGACTGAAGATGGAAACGTATCACCAGTATCAAAGCATAAAAAGCATTCTAAACGCTCTGAAATCATCAGAACACATGAATTTATCCAGCACGTTCAACAGACATTGATTACAATCTCAGAAAGCCCATGATGTCAATTACAAAAGAATTCCATGTGCATCAGAACGAACAGTCTGAAATGTTGTCCACGAAGACATCAGATATAAATCTTATATGATGATGAAAGGTCAATTTGTTAGAAAAAGCAAAAGAAAATCACTACATCAAATCTAAAAGGCTCTTAAACAAACTGAAAAACACAGCAGAAGATTTGATCTAGTTTTTCTCAAACGACGATCAAAAAGTTAACAGAAGAAATGACAGATGGTTATGTGCAGACCCTTCTGAAGTTCCAAGTATTATGCATAAAAAATTTCCTGCAACTGTCATGATTTTAGGGGTTGTCAGCAATGAAGGACATATGAAGCCTCTTTACTTCTTTCCACAAGGTCTTAGAGTTAACTCTGCCGCTTACATTGGGGTTCTGGAAATAACTGTTAAGCCCTGGATAGACAGTGTATGCACTGGAAGGCTGTATCAGTTTCAGTAAGACTCTGCATTATCACACATGGCTCTAGTAACACAGGAATGGATGACTGAACATTTTCATGATCATATAACCCCTAACATTTGGCCTTCTAATTCTCCAGATCTCAATCCATTGGACTATTACATGTTGAGGGTTGTTGAGTGAGAGATAAAAATATCTCAAAAATGCTATGAGGATAAAAATAAACCTTCTTTTCTATAATGTTATTCAATAAAGCCACCTTCAGTTTCAACAATTACTTTTATATGAGATCTAAATCATCTACATGCTCAAATCAAGTGGTTCTAGTAAGTTTTGAACATTACTCTGACTATGGCAGCTTTCAAAAATTCTGTAGTGTTAAAGGCGTGTTTATTTTTATCCTCATAGCATTTTTTAATAAAGTTATTATCTGTCATTATATATATGCTTTTTTATAAGCATAAATCTGTCTTCAAATATCTTACGCACCCTGTATATATATATATATATATATATATATATATATATATATATATATATATATATATATATATATATATTATATATATATATATATATATATATATATAAGAAATTAAAAAAGGAAAATACGCACACTTACATAGTTTTGATATAATTTTTAATATTTCGACCAGTTTCGCTATCGCTATTTATGATATTATGTTTTACTTATTTAAATATGAAATTTTGAAGAAATTTTGTCCATGTTTTGTGTGATGAAATTTACGAGTGAATGACTCCACAAGTAGATAAATAAGGGGAATTAATTAGTTATCGTTATTATTGTTATTGTTGTGGGTAATGGAGATAACTGTTCAGCTTCCGGTAATGGGAGGGGAATATATATGTACAGACAAAAACAAGTTTTGAAAACCTTGTTTAGTGAGGGGATTTATGTACAGTGATGCAATCGTGAATTGAAATATGTAAAAAATAAAAGTTGGTTATGTGTGCATATTAAGACGTGTTCTGTATTTTTCAATGAAAAAAGTTTCTTTGTTTAAACGTTCATGTGGATATATTGTATTTTTGCACGGATAGAAGGGGAAGACTGTGATTTGGTTTGATGTTATCTGCACATTTTTCTATATGTTCACTGACAGGAATTTGCCTGTATTGCGGGAAATGGATTTGCTCTTTATGTAGAGTGGTTCTCTTTCTCAAGGTCTTACTCATTTGTCCAATATAGTTGTGTCCGCAACCCGAGCAGGTTATTACATAAATTAGGTTCTCAGAGGCACAAGTGAAACTAGTTTTAATTGTGAACCTCTGTCCTTGTTTGAAAAGGAAATCCAAGCCTTCAAGTAGGTTGGGGCAGGTTCCACAGTTTGGGCGTCCACATTTTTCAACCGTTGGTTTCGTGGTTGTTTTGTAAAGCTTTGTCTTGTTTTTTTTTTTGCATTTGATGAGTTTGTGTGTTGTCATGGCCTGCACAGGTAATGTCGATCTGATGGAGGGAGTGAGCTTATGTCCACACAAGCATTTGATCACTACAAACAAATCATCTGTGTGTTTGCTCTGTAAGAAATTTTCGAACCCTTATACGTAGTCTAACGATGGGAGAGTCCATCATGTACATACACACACGCACATTTTCTCTGACGGAATACTCAATGCACAGATATGCTAACCAGCCACTTGGGTTATCTCAGAAACAGCTGTACGGCTTCCAATTCACCTTACCCTAATTGAATTATTCTAAATGACTTGAGATACTCGTTCTCAGAGGTCGATGCAAGACAAAGTTGATTTCGGTAGGATTTGAACTCAGAATGCCAAGAGTCAAATGCTGCAATGGATTTTGTTCGATGCTGTAACGACTCTGCCAACCCATCGTCCATCATGGATGATACCGCAAAGGGATATTATATAACGAACGCTTCCATATTTCTAGACGATTCCTTTTGACAAAACAAAAGGTGTTGTTTATCGAGCAGACCTATGAATGAATAAAGGCATTCCAGCCACGACCATACTGTCCTTTTCTTGAGAACCCAAACCGACCATATCGTTTCCTTTTAAGAAGACAGAGTGTGATTTGAGGGAGGTTTGGCTGGTATTTTTTGCAAGTTGAGCGAAATTGCATAGATCCCCACTTTTGCTTTAATTAAAGCAAAAGGATTAAGGATACTAGAAGCAGCTCGAGTTATTTACTTTATATCAGAATTGGTGGAAAACAGTATCATTGGTTACAAATTTCCAACAGGACAGTCACTGGTTCGTTGCGTTTTCAATGGCGAGAGAAATCGCGGAGTATCTGTAAGTCGATGCAGAACAAATATTGCAAGGAACTTCATTTTGGAAATCGCCTGTTTTTTCCAAGTTTTCTCACTTAGTTTTACATCGATGTACAAGTATAACACATACACACACATGTACGTACGCACCCATGCAAGCACACGCACACACACACACACACACACACACACATGACAGGTTTACGCACGGTTTATCAAATTTCATTTATTCTGGGCTATAGTAGAAAGCATCTAATGACATGTTCGCGTAGCAAACTTCTGATCTACACTATCTACTTGTACCCAAAATGTTGACATTTATTATTTTTTTTCCGGTCTTGGCGAGATAGAAAGAAACACAACTCTTATCAGAAAAATCCATTCTTGCTCTTCAAAGAAATTATTCTTCTGTTTCGAATAAGAATTTACAAACTTTTACTGCCTTCAACATACGCTTGCAACTAAAGTGGTTTAGTTTAACAGGAACACAATAGGTTAGCATTGCTTGGTTATGTCTGATTTCTTTCTTTTTCGCTCCTTAATTTTTATATACTCTTTTACTCTTTTACTTGTTTCAGTCATTTGACTGCGACCATGCTGGAGCACCGCCTTTTAGTCGAGCAAATCGACCCCGGGACTTGTTCTTTGTAAGCACAGTACTTGTTCTATCGGTTTCTTTTGACGAACCGCTAAGTGACCGGGACGTAAACACACCAGCATCGGTTGTCAAGCAATGCTAGGGGGACAAACACAGACACACAAACATACACACACACACACACACACACACACACACACACACACACACACACACACACACACACACATATATATATATATATATATACATACATATATACGACAGGCTTCTTTCAGTTTCCGTCTACCAAATCCACTCACAAGGCATTGGTCGGCCTGGGGCTATAGCAGAAGACACTTGCCCAAGATGCCACGCAGTGGGACTGAACCCGGAACCATGTGGTTGGTTAGCAAGCTACTTACCACACAGCCACTCCTGCGCCTGTCTGTAGCAAGAATATTTAGCAATCGAATCCGGATCACAATATCCCATGCGGAAAAAAAATCAAGAATACGCCCGGGATTCGTTAGAATATTGCTTACGTCATCAAGAAAATCTGACCAATCAAGACTTTGCGTGGAGCCGGCTCTCCAACAACAATTTCATTCTCGGCGCGCTCCTTTCTGAGTCAAACCAACGCTATACATTCATGCGTTATAACCGCAATAACAGACGGCGGACGAGAGACATCAAACTGGACACAGAAGACAGCAACATGATGCAGCAGCTGACCAGAATGCTGTGACGATACAACCATGAATGGACGGCGGCAGCAACGGTTACTGACCAGCTAGCATTTTGACAGCTTCTACTCTCACACCAGACCAAGAACAATAATCTTCGAACTAAAAGATTTAATACTATAAATCAATGATCCCCAACACTTTTTGCACCACTTATATATATATATATATATATATATATATATATATATATATATATATATATATATATATATATATATATTATATATATGACAGTTGCTAAAAAGCATTCGTGAGGTAAAATCATGTAGCAAACCAAATGGCGGTGCCCCAGCATGGCCACAGCTCATGAGCTGAAACTGGAAAAATCAAAATCAAAAATCATATATATATAAAATTCATATATAAAATTAGAAAAAAAACGCCTTTTATCAATTCAAAATGAACAATTAAATTACACCATTGCATATAATAGAATTATTAAAATTAAAATAACAATAAAATACCAATGATTAAGTAAATTGCAAAAAATAATAAAGACGTATATAATTATTTATATATATATATATATATATATATATATATATATATATTTTGTAAGCCTAGTTATTTTATCGCCCTCTTTTGTCGAACCGCTAAGTGACAGGGACGTAAACACACTAGCATCGGTTGTCAAGCGATGATGGGGGACAATCACACACATACGCACACACACACACACACACACATAATACAAAAACGCACTACAGAATGCAATAGTCAATTAAATACAAATAAAATATAAAGTTATTCTTTCTATGCACCCGGTGGTTGGGGTCCCCTTCACAGTTGTGACATAGGTAGTGACAAATTACTCTTATAATTTGTTATTAAATTTATTTTCATTCATCATCATCATCGCCACCACCACTAAAGTACAAAATTTTGTCAAAAACGTTAAGAATAAACCCCCAAAGAATTCCTTTCGGCACTTGGCTATGATGCTCCCCCACTGCTTCTGCTGGTGATCAGAGATGCACATATCGTCAGCCACTAAGGGACATGGTCAAACAATTGACAAGCAAATCTGTGGTATTGAGCAGAATATTTGCTGTAGCCTATCTTTTATATCAAGACAAAACAACGTACATGATAACACTTCCAATCAGTTAAGATCAGAAGCCACGAGAGCCACTGCCGGGTACTCCATCAAGGCATTTATTATCATTATTATTATTATTATTAATAATAATAAAAGAATTAATCAAATAAAATGTATTATTATTATCATCATCATCATCATCATCATCATTATTATATTATTATTATTATTATTATTATTATTATTATTATTATTATTATTATTGAGTGAGAGAGCAGTTCATGCCATCAAAGTGACACTGGGGTAAAATATACGAAGCCCAATATACCCATCATGACTACCCGTCTGATAAAGGTACACCAGGCACATGCATCACAGCCATATGTGCGCGACATGGTGATCTCATATCAAGATAAACAGCACATGACCTTGCAGGTGGGGCCCAGTTAGAATTTTCTTCAGGTTGAGTAGCCCATCCCGCTCAAACGGTCCCTGAATAAGGGTTGTTTAAGGATGTTGAAAGAACCACCCATGTTTCCAGAGGTGAACTATTCAAACCCCAAAGAATCCCTCTCAACACATGGCTATGATGCTCCCCCACTACTTCTGCTCGTGATCAGAGATGCACATATCGTCAGCCACTAAGGGACATGCTCAACTGGTTAAGGTCAAACAACTGACAAGCAAATCTGTGGTATTGAGCAGAATATTTGCTGTAGCCCATCTTTTATACCAAGACAAAACAATGTACATGATAACACTTCCAATCAGTTAAGATTAGAAGCCATGAGAGCCACTGCCTGGTACTGCATCAGGGCATTTATTATTATTATTATTATTATTATTATTATTATTATTATTATTATTATTATTATTATTATTATTATTATTAGGATGGCAAGCTGACTGAATCGTTAGCACGCCGGAGAAAATGCATTTCGTTTGTCTTTACGTTCTGAGTTCAAATTCCGCCGAGGTCGACTTTTGCCATTCATTCTTACGAGGTTGATAAATTTTAAGCACCAATTAAGTACTGGGACCGATCTAATCGACTGCCACTCCGCTCCACCACCTAACCACCACCAAATTTCAGGCCTTATACCTATAGTAGAAATGAGTATTATTTTTATTGTTTGCAAAGGTATATATCCATTTCGGATATGAAGAAATAAGATTTTTGTCAACTTGTTTTTTTTAAAAAATATTATGAATCTTAAAATAATGTGTTATCTTGAAACTCAATTTCGTCACCCCGGGGAAGAACCGGGAAAGAAGTCTCGCTCCTAAAATGAATTGATATGAATACAGAATAAGGTTTGTTGTAGGCGGCAAATAGACGTATGTATGACGAACAGCAGTCGGAGTGCCAAACTTAATGCTCGCACGCACACACACACACACACACACACGCAGGGGCACATTTAGAGATAAACTCACATACTGTGAATCAGATTGAGAGTAAACAAAATGAAATTAGAACCCTGAAAAATCGAAATGAACGAAAATTGTAATTTATTGGCTGAGATGGGTATTTGTGACAGGGACGTCTTTCTCCTTCAGTCTACTTCGACTCTACCATACCGCCAATGTTTAGTTCCCTTATTTCCCTTATTTCCCTTTCCTGCTTTTTCCCCCCTTACCAAATTCCCGATTCCTGCTTTTGTTATTGTATTGTCAACTCTGCCTGCACTGCCGCCGCTCTTTGTCACCAGTCACATTAGAATAAAGGGACACAATAGGCGATGTACAGGAGAGAGAAAGGGATGCGTGTGTATGTGTGTATGTTCGTGCGTGCGTGTGTGCGCGCGTACTTTTTGGCGTGCGTACGTGTGTGCGTGTGTGTATGTGTCTGACTGTGAGTGAGTGTGTGTGTCTGCCTGTGTGTGTGTGTGTGTATGCGTGCGTGCGTGTGTACTTTTTTGCGTGCGTACTGTGTGCGTGTGTGTATGTGTCTGTCTGTGAGGGAGTGTGTGTGTGCGTGTGTGCGCGCGTACTTTTTTTGCGTGCGTACTGTGTGCATGTGTGTATGTGTCTGCCTGTGAGTGAGTGAGTGAGTGTGTATGTGTGTGCGTGCGTGTGTGCGCGCGTACTTTGTTGCGTGCGTACGTGTATGCCTGTGAGTGCGCGCGCGCGCGCGTGTGTGTCTGTCTGTCTGTCTGTCTGTGAGTGTGTGTGTGTGAGTGGCGTGAGACGTAGAGACAATGAAAATGATGGAACTGGAAAAAGCAGGGCTGGTGTAGCTGGGTTCCATACATACTTACTGTACTCTTCCCCATTCTCTCTCTTGAAGTCTGAAGATTGCCAGACACATGTTTTCCATCTTATCGATTTATTCACAAATTGTTTACAAAATTCTTCACTTCACCATGGAAAGAATTGTTAAAGTGTATCGGTGATATTAATAATGATGACTAACAGGATGTCGTTGTTACCGGTTCAACTCTCGTCGAAGCTGGCAATTCAAACTTATTTGTGAGAATAATATTTAAAACTTGGATAATTTTCGGAGGAATAACGCAAAATCGAATGGCAAACAAGAATATATATTCATCATATGTATGTGTGTGTGTGTGCTTGTTTGTGTGCGTGTGTGTGTGTATGTGTGTGTGTGGGGGTTCTTGTTGTTTAACCTTAGTTCAACATTATTCGAAATAAACAAAGGATAAAGGTGTTCCGGACGTGCCAGTCCCGTCTTTTTATATATATGTATATTTAGGATGAGGCGGCTAGCTGGCAGAAACGTTAGCGCGCCGGGCGAAATGCTTAGCGGTATTTCGTCTGCCGTTACGTTCTGAGTTCAAATTCCGCCGAGGTCGACTTTGCCTTTCATCCTCTCGGGGTCGATAAATAAAGTACCAGTTTCGCACTGGGTCGATGTAATCGACTTAATCCCTTTGTCTGTCCTTGTTTGTCCCCTCTGTGTTTAGCCCCTTGTGGGTAGTAAAGAACTGTGTATATATATATATATATATATATATATATATGTATGTATATATTTAGGACTACATTGTTTCATGTACTCCACTTTTTTTAGGACTGTAGGATGTAGGACTGAGGAAACAATGGCAACTATTTTTAGCACATCTAGAGATCTAGCGAACGCGAAAATCCTTGCGTGATGGTGATAATAAAGATGGTGCTGGTGGTGATGGTTGTGGTTGTTGTGGTGGTGGTGGTGTTGTGTGTGTGTATGCGCGCGCGCGCGCGCGCGTGTGTGTGTGTGTGTTTTATGCATATATTTTGGATAACTTATATCTATTTATCTGATTAAGACTCGTTCTTCAGAGTGTCATGAATCACATGATCTACGTAAACATTTCGCAGTCTGGTCACCGACACAAGATTTCCCAAGTTCTGAATCATTGATTTTTCTCACATTAAAGTAGGAGGAGGAAAAGGCGGGGAAAATTCCCTCCTCCTGTTCTCCTCCTCCTCCTCCTCTTCCTCCTCCTCCTCCTGTCCACAAGTGTCGTCTGTCGTACGGACTGAAGTATTTCTAATGACAAAAAGTAAGAGAAAGGAGACGTTTGGGAGGGGACCGGCGTATATGACGGGTTCTACGAGGACAACCTCCTCACAGAGAGAGGGAGAGAGGACATCTTCCAGTGACTAATCTTCATAGAACCCAGCACGTGTCCTTAATTGTTGTTGATGTTACTGAGCACAAAACTATTCCTCGTGGCATGGGGTGAGGCTAAAAACCGATATGTCTCTCTCTCTAGCTGTCGGTATAAAACAGAAAGGTTCTGCCTTCTCTTCCCTTGTAAACACTTCCCTATGCCGTAAGGGTATCCCCACTATCGTCTCTTGACGATGTCTCATCAAGGGCAAGGTCGTTGCTTGTTTACAAACAAAACGGCATTTTCGAGGAAGGCTGATATCAATAGCTAAATAGACAGATATTCCGCTGTTACTACTACGGCAAATCATAACACACGACGCCATTAATTATACTAACAACACAATTAAAAATATTTGGAAAACTAAAGATTGTGTTTGTGTTAATATAAAGAAGACTATGGCGGTGTAATAGTATATATGTGTTTGTGTGTGTTTGTGTGTTTGTGTGTGTTTGTGTGTGTGGTGTGTGTGTGTGTGGCTCAGTGGTTAGGGTGTTGCAGGTACAATCGTAAAATTGTGGTTTCGTTTCCTAAACCCGGGAGATTCGTTGTGTTCTTAAGTAAAACACTTCATTTTACGTTGCTCCAGTCCACTCAGCTGGTAAAAATAAGTAACCCCGTACAGACTGATCCTTTGATCCTTTTTAATATATATATATATATATATATATATATATAGATATATATATATATATATATAATATATATATATATATATATATTCTATTTTGTCTGGGGAGAGTCATTTTCTTATTGTGCCTTATTATTTAACACACTCACCGGTAAAATTTCCACGTTTTTTTAATATTTCTATTGTCCTAAAATTTTCGTTCCGTCTTGCAACCTTTTTTGCAAGACGCAGCGAAAATTTTAGGACAATAAAGATAAGAAAAAGGTAGAAATTTTACCGGTGAGTGTGTTAAATAATAAGGCACAAAAAGAAAATGACTCTCCCCAGACACGATAGAATATGCTTCAACACACGAAATCATATAAAGAATCTTGCAAACCAAATCCCAAAACGAAATATATATATATATATATATATATATATATATATATATATATATATATATATATTTTTTTTTTTTTTTTTTTGTACTTGTTTCAGTCATTTGACTGCGGCCATGCTGGAGCACCGCCTTTAGAGTGGTGAAAGAGTACAGCAGGGAACACCACCATCCCCTGCCGGAGCCTCGTGGAGCTTTTAGGTGTTTTCGCTCAATAAACACACACAACGCCCGGTCTGGGAATCAAAACCGCGATCCTCCGACCGCAAGTCCGCTGCCCTAACCACTGGGCCATTATGTGTGTGTATGTATACGTATATGTTAGTGTGTGTATGTGTGCGTGTGTATGTATATATGGATGTGGGTGTGGATGTCTCTGTGTGTGTCTATCTATCTATCTATCTATCTATCTTTCTCTCATACATACATGCATACATACATATATATATAAATTATATATACGTATGTATGTATGTATATATGTGTGTGTGTGTGTGTGTATGACTATAATGGTTGTATTTATTGTTATTACGTAGAGGGCTGAGGACTGCGATCATGATATATGGTTCAGTATGTAGAGAACAACGACAGAGTCAATATGTAACGCGCACGCGTGCTTATTCCAGAGAAAATGCAGTCTTTTTCTTAATGACATGTTAATTCAGGAAACAGATTGTTGATTCCTTAAGGTATTCCCCCCTTTATTCTGGAGTCAGTTGCAGTTGGAGCTAGGTATTTGCTTCTTTGTCTTTGAAGAGAAGATACTTTCAAAGCATTTGGTACACATAATTCTTACGAACTTCTGAAACGACATCTGAAAGTGCTAAATGCGTTGATCGAGTGATCTTTGTTCGTGTTGGCTATAACATTTCCTATAGCAGACATCAATGACTCTTGCATGTTTGTTGGTCTCCCTCTCAACGACGACCCAGATGAAGTCCTTCAGGGTTTTAATCAGTAGAGCTAGAAGACCAAATATTAGGGGTAAGATGATCAGGAAAATTTTCGGCCATTCACTTTTGGGTCGCGCAGGCTTTGTGTGTGTGTGTGTGTGTGTGTGTGTGTGTGTGTGTGTGTGTGTGTGTGTGCGTGCGTGCGTGTGTGAGAGAGAGAGAGAGAAAGAGAGGAGAGAGAGAGAGAGAGAGAGTGAGAGAGAGGAGAGAGAGCCAAGCCTTGTAGGGATACGTACAGCCACTCCGAGTAAATCTTTCGAGTCAGGGCTTCACAACCGCCTCCACTGTGTCGATATAAAGCGGCCACATTGACTCTAAAACCTTGCGAGAAAAAGTGAGGAAACATAATTTAGTTTTCATTGCTCACAATCCATTTGACCATCGCAAACGATGGAAACTTACGTGGAACTAGTACAGTCACCCGTCATTTTTCCTCTTCTGAGAGGAACAAGAACATGTCGGGCTCCTCGGACTGCTTGAGTTTGTTCAGCAAACGCTTTGACCGGATTTCACAGATCTCTTAGGTCTTTTAGGACATGAACTGTCCTCTTTATATAGGATTTGCACCTTGTGTCTTAGTGCACCACACCTCTAATCGATGACTTTGACACCTAGAGATGATTGACAATGGCCCTCACCGACATGCCGGTATCCTCGGTGATTATGCCCTGGACTTGATGGACAAACCCAACTCTTCTTATAATTTCTGACCTTTGAAAATGTTTTATTCTTTTGGTTCGGAAGGAACTCTTTTCTGATCTTAAACACGAAGGACCTAAAGATATTTAAGAAGGTTGCAATTTTAGAATCGAATCACTGTAGTTGGCGGCTAAGATGAGAAGAACAGTATGCTTTTTCATT
>NC_043011.1:13665689-13680689 GCF_006345805.1 Octopus sinensis | reverse complement strand
ATTGGAATGATGCGTATTGCGTAATGAAAGGCACTGACTCTCAAAAGCTGTGTCCCACTGAGGATCTTGGTAAGCCGCATAAAGTCCCTCATAAACACAGTCCAACCTCTGGCCCACACGCGTGTTGCCTCAACTCTACTTTTTTCTACTATTTTTATACCCTGGACTCTACATCGTGGGGCTGGCTGATCTTGTGTCAATTCTACTCAATCACTCCTTACTCATTCGTGTCTCTCTCTAGTCACTCACACTGCATCTAGCCCCAACTAATACTAGCCCCTAGACCAGTGGTTCTCAGCCAGGGTCCACATGACCCTTGGGGATCCACATAAGAGTTTGTTGTTAAAATTTATGTGCAATAAATTGTTTATACACAAAATATTTTAACAGTTTTTAAATACAATTCTAATAATATTTAATTATAAATACATAATAGGATTTTTTTAACATGGAGGTCCAAGTCGAGTAAAATAGGAACCAAAGGGGTTCCTTAGGCAAAAAATGATTGAGGACCACTGCTCTAGACCCAATCCTGCATCCCCAGAATTTCGTCCCCTTTCTTCAAATCTTGCTCTGCATGTTTTTTTTTATACATATTCCTACAGCGTTACAAGTAACTGAAATGGATTTTAGAATCTAGGGGTAAGCTAGATTTTTAAGTTGGTATGTAGGGGAATGCCGGCCTTTGCGTACACTAAAAACATCGATCTTACCTTTTTCGGAAGGCCTGAAAATGTTATGGACACAGTTCTTTTCTCTAGACCAAACCAATAAAAAAAAGTTCGTTACTGTTTTATGTCCTATGTAGTTTATTGTGATTTATTGTGGAAAGATTATGGGCCTTGGGATAATTGGCTTTCTCAACATCAATGTTATTTCTTTTTCCAAGTCAACTATCATACCTGTCACTGCTCTAAATATGTGTTACTGCTCTAAATTGTTTGTGCGTCGTTTTGCTTTGCTTACAGCTTCTATGTGTTTTGTGAATGTTGTAAAGTTGTTGTATGCCCTACCGACGGGGGTAGATGGAATAGCAACTGAAAACCGGAGAGTTCTTTTATTGTGCGTATGAGTGGCGTGCGAAAATGAGTAGCAAATATGGTGGCTTTATCTGTTAAAAGCTACAAACAGAGCCAGTCTCTTTGAGAAGTGATGGATAAAATGATTGTTGTTGTTGTTGTTGTTGTTAAGGCAGAATCGTTAGCACGCTGGGCAAAATGCTTAGCGGCATTTCTTTACGTTCTGAGTTCAAATTCCGCCGGGGTCGACTTTACCTTTCATCCTTTCGGGGTCGATAAATTAAGTACCAGTTGCGTACTGGGGTCGATTAATCGACTAGTCCCTTCAGGCCTTGTACCTATAGTAGAAAGGATTATTATTATTATTATTATTATTATTATTATTATTATTATTGTAACAGCGCATGGCCTAGTGGTTAGGGTGTTGCACTCACGATCGCGAGATCGCGGTTTCAATTCCTAGACCGGGTGGTGCGTTGTGTTTTTGAGTAAAACATTTCATCTCATGTTCCTTAGGCCCCTGACGTGTGGTACACCGTGCACCTGTTCAGGCAAAATCGAGAGAGTCAGCTGTTGTGCAGCACAAACATTTGATCACCATAGACAAATATTTTGCAAAAGCTGAACATTCATCGTCGTCATCATCATCATCATCATCATCATCATCATCGTTTAACGTCCGTTTTCCGTGCTAGCACGGGTTGGACGGTTCGACCGGGGTCTGGGAAGCCAGGAGGCTGCACCAGGCTCCAGTCTGATCTGGCAGTGTTTCTACAGCTGGATGCCCTTCCTAACGCCAACCACTCTGTGAGTGTAGTGGGTGCTTTTTACGTGCCACCGGCACAGGTGCCAGGGGAGGCTGGCAGCGACCACGATCGGTCGGTGCTTTTTACGTGCCACCGGCACGGAAGCCAGTCAAGGCGGCGCTGGCATCGGCCACGTTCGGATGGTGCTTTTTACGTGCCACCGGTACAGGTGTCGTAACTACAATTTCCATTTGATATTTATTTTGATATTGATGTACTTGACAAATGGTGTTGTTATTTAGTTGTTAGTCAGTCCAGATCGCTAACACTTATAATGATCATCTCGTTTAAAAAAAAATTTTTTTTTTGATATCTAGTGTAAGTATCCCAGTCTGTATAATCTATTGGGTCCTTCCTTTTATAAAGACTTCTAAAGTGTGAATGGCGAGGCATTTGGTTGACCACCGACCACGCAGAGTCTCCCTTACAAGTCGGATGTTTGATTGGCTGATGGTGCATTTTTGTTTTTGCTTTTTTCGCTGGTTTTAATAATAATAATAATAATAATAATAATAATGATAATAATAATAATGATAATAATAATAATGATGATGATGATGATGATAATAATAATAATAATAATAATAATAATAATAATAATAATGTTGTTTATTACTGTTGTACTGTAAGTGATAGTGTTGATATGGATATTGTTACATTTAAATATCGGTGATGATTATTATGATCACGGCTTCACTCTTTACATCAATAGCAGCTACTGAAGTAAAAGTGCACTTGTTGTTGTTGTTGCAGCTGTTGTTGTTGTTGTTGTTGTTGTTCTGTGTACCGAAGTTTCATCTCTCAACTTAACATGAAAGAAACACATTAAACATTACTAATTTCCACTCAGTGGCCATATTAACAGTGGTCCATTCATTAACACCTTTGAAAGGTTTTTCAGTATATTGCTTAATGATTTTCCTCCTCCTCCTCCTTCTCTTCCTCCTCCCAAAAAGTGACACTGACAGACTGTAAGTACCAAGAAAAAGAGGGGTAAGAGGACTCATATGATGCGAACACAGCATTAGAGCAGAAGAAAACAGCATAGCATGGTATGTAAAAAATGCCACTGAACCGTCATTATTAGAAGTAAGAAGGTCAGGCTTGCGTAGGATGAAAGATTGCAAAGAGGTGGAGGTTGTCGTGGATGGATCTTTTCGGGATGGCACATGTCTGTGCCTCCCCAACAACAAGTGCCAACATCGTAGCTAACACCTTGGCCAAAATTTTGAACTCTGCATGCAGAGTTCTGGGCCTAAAGTTGTCAATACAATACCCTTTGTTTGGATCTTTTCTCAGCAACGCCACCGCTCCTCGGATCACAAAACTGGGAAGTCTCCCATTCCGTTGTCAGTTGCAGCAAACGTTTTCTAAGAGGTCGCCGAACAAGTTTAGCATATAAGCGTAAAGCTCGTGGGGCAGACCATCCAAACCAAGCAATGTACTATTCGTGCAGCTAGCCATTGCTTCCCATATCTCAAAGACTGTTATCAACCTTTCGCACCGCTCCGCCTCCGTTGTCGAGAGCCGCGGCAGCCCGTCGAGGTAGGACGTGAAGTCCATCCTACGACCCGGCTCACCGCTGCTCCCAAACAGTTGAGCGAAGCGTCGCTGAAAGGCCGCACAATTGTCTCGGATCAATTATCATTTGCCCGTCGTGGTCCGGAAAGGATCGGATCGTGGATTTATTTCCACGTCGTGCCTCTGCCACTCGGGTCCATTGAACAGCTTTCGTCCCTTCGTGTCTAAATGCTCGTGCCTTAGCTCTGACAACGCAACCTTTGTGTTTCGCGTTGAAGAATTGGTCGAGTGCCAATCTTGCTGCGAGTACGTCGGTCGCGATGACTTTTCTAAAAGCCTCGTCTAACTTTTTGACTAGCTCTGCCTCTACTCTATTTCTTTCTACAGCTAGTCCTTTGCTAAACCATATCGATTCTATTCTAATCGCCCTTTTCAGGGCGAACCACCATTTATTGTTGATTATTGCTCCCGTCAATGCCCTCTAAACTAGTTCACAAATCCGCTCCCTGAAATCTTTACGCGTCGGTAACAACGTGTTAGGCTTCCAGTAACCGGGTCCCTGTCTCAGAAGCCTGTCTAAATCTACTGTACAGATCACGAACTTGTAGTCGGTGTAGTTGACTACTTTAAACTGTGGACAACCACTAGGCCATGTGCCTCCACAGCTGCCATGTGGCACCTCATTGTAATAATTAATGTCATTTCAAACAGTTTGACTTTAATTTCTCATTCATCAATGAAGTAGCTTAGATCCTTGTTCACACTGCATCTTTGAAATAACTCATTGAAGTACAATTGCAGCTTAAAACGCTAGATGTCCTCTCATGTATCATTCAACATTAAAATGTTTATTGGAGATCATCTAACAATTGGGCTTGTATGTCAAAATAAACTATTTCAACGCTGGTTAATGGCTTCCGTTTTATACTTAGAATGTTTAAACAGTAATACAGTCCTATTGATGTTTTGCGTATACACGTGCGCCTGAGAGTGTATGGAGACAACTACAGACTCGTATATAGATATATGAATAATGTATACATACACACATATACATTCATAAATACATTCATAAATATATACATATGTACACACTTACATACATACATACATACATACATACATACATACATAAATATATGAATGGATGGATGTATGTGTATATATATATATATGTATGTGTGTGTGAGTCAATATATATATACATACATCCACACACACACATATATATATACATACATACATATATACATATATATGTGTGTGTGTGTGAGTGTGTGAGTCAATATATATACATACATTCATACATACACACACACACATATATATAAATACATACGTACATATATAAATATGTGTGTGTGTGTGTGTGTATTAATATATACATTGATTGGTATATACAGGCACGCCCACATACATATGCTTAAGGAAATGATTAGATATAAAAGAAAATGCATTTGGATTCACAAAGGAAAATTATATAAAATCTATACAGATGTTTAAAGCTGAATTGTGTGGTCCTCGTTGTGTAATTGCTTCTGTTGCTTCTGTTGCTACCCGTGTGAAGCTTTCCATACAACTAGAGTAAAATCTATATGAGGTTTTGTAAAGATTATGTGATTTGTGGTTGGCAAGAAATAATTTACTTTATTTATGCCAAGACGTTCATAGATATATCAGAAACCGTTTGTAAAAAAAGAGAATGAATGCATAATATCCCATTTAAGAATCAAAAAATATCTATTAGATGGCTGGGAAATAACATTTACTCAACGTATTTGCTCTCAGCTTCCACCACGGCTTCAAAACGGCCCCGGAACCTAACGCAGGCATTCCTCACTCTGTCCTCTGAAGATCTTCGAGCATTTCTCTGATCTTGACCACTAGCTTGGCCTTAATGTTTGCAGGTAAAGTGGTTGGTGTCCTTGTCAACCGCGCCCTTCTCATAGTAATCCATCGGATTTCCATCAAGGGGATTAGGAGGCCAGAAATTGGGGCTTGTGAAGTCATGGAAATTCTCCAATAACCACTTCTGATTCTGTCCGGATGTATGGCAAAAAAACCCGAATCCTGCTGCTACGCATATGTCCGCCCACCAACAATCTTATCCAACCAGGGTTTGACCACAGCCGTCTGAATTAAGCCTAAGGCCTTCATTCAGAGATGCAGGGACGGCATGACGTCACTCTCACTGGGGACACTCTCAAAGACAATCATAGTTTGGGGAACTTGGTTTTCTTGATGTCCATGTCGCATCTTACAGCCTTTGCAGAGTCCACAAAGCATTGAATACCAGTCATGTTATCGGCATTTTGACAACCGGCGCGAATCATTGACACAGGCAACTTTTTTTACAATGCTGTTTTAAAATTTTAGCACAAGGCCAGCAAATTACACAGATCCCAGTGCTTAACTGGTACTTATTTTATCGATCCTGAAAGGATGAAAGGCAGATTTTTGTGGTTTTCGTCACTGTTTACAATTATCTTTAAAAAAAATTTTAATGTATCATATAGATGTAATTTTTGACGCTGAATCCGAATTTGTTATTCATTTATTCCAGAAAAATTTTGCAAAAATGTTACAGGTGTTCAAAGTTTGATAATTTTCAGAAATTTCAACCAACCAGAAAACAGCGCGTTCGCTGCCTATTCCATCATCAGGGTGAGGACACCAGTATGTCACAACATTAAACTAGCAACAGTAAACAGTGGAAAACATTAAAAGATTCATTAACAATTTAAATATCTAAAAGCTACGAACAAACCAACAGGAGTTGCTAGAAATAACAGGCAAGACATTAAAATATACACGAGCAAAGTAAACAATGAAAAACATTGAGAAATTCGCGAGCAAATTAAATGTTTAAAAGTTACGAGCAAACCAACAGGAGTTGCGAGAAATAACAGTCAAAACAGACATTTATTAGTTACAAAACTCAAGAACGAAAGTTTGTATTACGCCCTAGGATTTTATGAAATAAATTATCTTTTTCATATCTTCTCCACAAAGATAAATCAACCATGAAACGGCGTGTCCCACACCGGCGTTTGTTTCCACGCCTTAAAAATGCCCAGGTACTCTCAATTTATTGATTACACTCAATTTGGTGGTTACACTCCTTGTGCGCATGTGCAGCATCATTGGTTACTATGGAAACAGAGTTTTTCGCCACGGGGATGTGTAAAATACTCGTTTCTGATTGGCTAAAATATTCAAATTTTGCAAATTTAAAGGCTAATAACTTTTTAATTATGGATTTATAGTGAAAATAATTTTCATTTTCATAATTAGTATACAAAACTTAATCCATATTCCAAATGTGAAAACAATTGGAACAAAATTGTAAACAGTGACGAAAACCACAAATTTCCTGAAAGGTAAAGTGTACCTTGGCAGCATTTGAATTCAGAATGTAACGGCAGACGAAATACCTATTTCTTTACTACCCACAAAGGGCTAAACACAGAAGGGACAAACAAGGACAGACAAACGGATTAAGTCGATTTTATCGACCCCAGTGCGTAACCGGTACTTATTTAATCGACCCCGAGAGGTTGAAAGGCAAAGTCGACCTCGGCGGAATTTGAACTCAGAACGTAGCGGCAGACGAAATACCTATTTCTTTACTACTCACAAGGGGCTAAACACAGAAGAGACAAACAAGGACAGACATAGGGATTAAGTCGATTATATCGACTCCAGTGCGCAACTGGTACTTATTTAATCGACCCCGAAAGGATGAATTTGAACTCAGAACGTAGCGGCAGACGCAATACCGCTAAACATTTCGCCCGGCGTGCTGACGATTCTTATTTGTTTATTGCTCACAAGGGGCTAAAACTTTGAACTCAGAACGTAACGGCAGACGAAATACCTATTTCTTTACTACCCACAAGGCTACGGCATTTCGCCCGACGTGCTAACGTTTCTGCCAGTTCGGCGTGCTAACGATTCTGCCACCTCGTAACCTTTATAACTCTTTTACAATATTCAGATCGCTTCCAGTCCTCCATGCCAACTAACTTTTTCTCAACTTCAGCTTCAATATTCTGCTTACCAACTGTTCACCAATACATCAAGCTATTCCTGAAAAAAGGAGGGATCTTTTCGATTTGAACGGCAGTTTTTTCTAGCGGTGTCATATGACCCAAGTATCGATCTATTGCATTTCAATCTGTTTTAGGGTTAGGGTTAGGGGTGGGGGGAAGGGTATCTCTTTTTCTTCACAAATGTAAATAAACCCAATCTGTTTCTTAAACGAGGGACATATTCATATGGCACAGAGTTTTCACCTCAATAGATGTCATTGATTGGTTGAAATTGCAGAAATTGAAGAAAAAACAACAAATATCTTACAAACTATGGAATTTTCTCAATAAAGCCAAGAGAAAAAGATGTTTTATAAACACATTCTACCAGTATACGAAGTTTAAAAGTGTTTAGTTACCTAGAAATTATGTTAAAAACTGCCGTTCAAACCGAAAAGATCCAATCGTCAAATTTTGCCCGAATATCCTGGATATAGTAATGAAATTAATCTTTAAAGAAGTTTGCTTCGCAATCACAAAATCACTGATTTCGGTCCCATGCGGTGGCATCTTGATCAAGTGCCTTTCATTATAGCGTTGTTCGGGTCGACAGGAGCTTCGTCATTGTGAAACACACTTACACACTCAGTCGCGTGCCTGTTCTTTCTTTTCCTTTGTGCTCTTCCTATTGTTAAGTGTGGCCGGCTGTGATTCGAGGAACGCCTGGTTGCTATTTCTAATAAATTGAATGACTACGTAGATGTATCCTCACCGGCACCCATTCATTTATCACAATAGGTGACCGAGAAATCTGGGGACACAGCCGTTTTTATATTTATATTTTATTATGTTATATTTCGTCCAACGCCTCTCCCCAGATCGTTTCTAATCAAATGAGATACGGCGGGGGAACAAAATCCCTTTCGCTTGTTTCATTTAATAGCTTGCTTGCTTTCTGTTTTCTACTTTCCACTTCAGTCAAACCACCCCTGTCCTTCTTATCTACCTCAAAAGCAACGGGTGAGTGAGTGAACGGCAGAGTGGTAGGGAGTGATAGGGTGACCTGATCGTTTAATATATATGTGTGTGTATATGTGTGAGTGTGTGTGTGTGTATGTGTGTGTATGTTTGTGTGAGTGTGTGTATGTGTGTATGTATGTGTATGTGTGTGTGTATGTGTGTGTTTGTGTGTGTATGCGTGTGTGTTCGTGTGTGTGTGTGCGCGTATTTGTTTTCTTTTCTGTTCCTTTGAGAGATGAATGAATTTGCTGAGGCACGTGTCCAGGTAAAATTCCCTTCCGACTCAAACACAAAAGCTGAACTGAAATAAATGATAACCATACTTCTTCACACATAGCCCAACCCTGTCGTCTATTATGCCGCCTACATCTTGGGTCTTTTATATTCTAAAACTGAAGAAGCCAGCTGCAAGTGATGATAGGTGGGCATTCACAAATGCCATAGAAAGTCAGTGTTTGATGGAACGCGGGGCTGTTTGGAAGGAAGGTCACACAGCTATGGAAAAGGGGCCACGCAGCAGCAGCAACAGCAGAAGACTGTTTTCCTCCTTTTTCTTCTTTCTTTGCTTGCATTATTGTAGATACACTTCCTCCTCCTCCTCCTCCTCCTCCTCCTCCTCTTACTACTACTACTACTACTACTATACTACTACTACTACTACTACTACTATTACTACTACCACCACCACCACCACCACTACATCTACCACCACCACCACCACCACCACCGCCGCCGCCACCACCACCACTACTACTACTACTACTACTACTACTACTACTACTACTACTACTACTACCACCACCACCACCACCACTACTACTACTACTACTACAACTACCACCACCACCACCACCACCACCACCACCACAACTACTAATATTACTTATTTAAGCTAAGACACACTACACCACATTTTTTTTAATTAATTCTAATTAATTAATTAATTTTTTTATTATATTGTCGTGGATATATCATTATCCTAGTTGGTGGAACTAATTTCAATATAATATCTTATAGCTGGTAATACTTATGGCTAACGATGTCAATGTATCCATTATTCTCTCCAAAAATATGTTTGTTCCGATTTTAATTCTTATAGATCGGTCAGGAAAGCCATACAAAATCCTTTGCAGTATTTCCTTATGGCTCTAGTAATTCAAAACGCGCGGGGATCAATTCTGTCTTTCATTCTTTTCTGATCAATAAAATAAAAGTATTAATCGATTACTGAGGCCGATATATTACCCCTTCCATTCACCCAAATTTCTGACCTTGTATAAGAAATTATGTAACCTGGATTACCGTTTCTGTGTTTCGTGACGAAACGAATTAATGTCTGATTTCACTTTTCCTCTACCAAGTCCATAGTGTGTGGCTATAGACACGTTAGCGCGCCGGGCGAAATGCTTAGCGGTATTTCCTCTGGCGTTACGTTCTGAGTACAAATTCCGCCGAGGTCGACTTTGCCTTTCATCTTTTCGGGGTCGATAAATAAAGTACCAGTTTCGCACTGGTTCGATAATCGACTTAATCCCTTTGTCTGTCCTTATTTGTCCCCTCTATGTTTAGCCCCTTGTGGGCAATAAAGAAATATATATATATAGATAAATACGGATGTATAAATGTGTGTGTGTGTGTGTGTGTGTGTGTGTGTTTGTGCTTGCGTGTGTGTGGGTGTATGTGTATACACATATGAAATTATTATAAACTTCAGTTTGCGATGTTTCACCAAAAAGGAGAATTATAATTGTCACTAAATGTAACTAGGGTGTTAAGAAACACCTACATTACTAGAAATACCAGCTAAAATGATCTAATGCTTTAGTTAACGCACACAAATGAAAACTGTCGATCGAGAATTCTTAGTACTGACCGTCTACCGTCTACCAAATCTACCCACAAGGTTTTGGTCGGCCCGAGGTTAAAGTGGAAGACACTTGCCAAAGGTGTCAGGCAGTGGGACGTAACCCGGAACCACGTGGTTGGTAAGCAAGCTACTTATCACACACCCACTCCTGCGCCTATATACATACATAATACATACATACATACATACAAACATATGTGTGTGTGTGTGTGCATATCTCTGGAGAAGGACACGCTGATACAAAACCTGATATGCAAGGATGGCATTGAACATTTTAGGGATCTTTTACTTGCGCTTGAGATCTTGGCTGTCCTACATTCTTACCTTGAGACCTATATTGACACTGGATATCTTGCCTTGGCTTGACTCTGGATCATGTCACCAGAGTAGAGAGGGTCTAAGGTGCTGCGCAAGCATTATTGGACCTAAAATCTTAGGTTGTGCCAGCGCCGGCGAGGCAACTGTCTTATGCCCGATCGAGTAAGAGGGCGCTGCTTCAAGTATGGAAGATGCGAACGCGATCTCGGGTGAAGCCAACTGGAGATGCAATAATCTCGTGCACAACTATTGCCGGCATTTTGCAAGGCCAATGGTCAGTGATGATTTTCTTCGCTCACATAAATGCATACATACATACATACATACATACATACATACATACATACATACATACATTGTGCACCATCAAACATAACGGTTCCGAAATCTGCATCCTATGCTCTACATAAAAATACTATATACTACACAAAACACACACACTCTAAACAAGAGAGATGAGATTATGTGACATTCAAACATTATTGAAATTAATACAGTGGCAGACATTTTTGATTCTGTGGCCTTCCTGATGCTGCTTCATTAATCAGGCTTTAAATCTACAGAACCCTTTTTCTGTTTTTGTTTTGCTAGAATTCTTACATTGTTGATTGAGAATGGTGTACCATGGATGATTTCTATCTTAAAGCACTTTCAAAATGTTTCTTCATTTCTGCGCTTTATAAAATTTTTCCTTGGTTACTGTAGTAGCTGTTCTAATTGCTTTAACATTCATAGTATGTCACTTGACGTATTTTCTGGGGATGTTTAAGTCTGATTGTATTATTTTCAGTACATCCGATCTAATTAAGAAGTAAAACTTTTATATGGTCTTCAATAATACATTGCTACCCATTCATGTTTTGGAGTTTTAATCATTTGTCAGATTAAGAAAAACCTTTAATGATATGCGGTCACTGCTCTACCACGATTTTACTTCTTCGTATCAACCAAACCACTCTGGTATATTTTGATATATATTCAGATTAGGACCTGAATACTAAAGAAAGAAGATTAGGACCTGAATATTAAAAAAAGAAGATTAGGACTTGGATATTAAAGAAAGAAGATTAGGACCTGAATGTCAAAAAAGAAAAAAGAAAAAAAAAGAAGATTCGGACCTGAATCATAACAGGCACCGAATACTTAAGGACTCGGTGCCTGTTATGATTTTGGGTGTCAATGATGTAAAAGTTATTCTCATCCGGCATGAACAATCCCAACATGGTGTTGTTTGTCAGTATAGTTGTAACCTAACACTCTGGCAAAGTGGAACCGATAAAATATATACCACATATTAAAATAAGGATGGGGTTGATTTCATGGACTTAATCTTTTAAGGCAGTCACCAGATTGGCCATTGTCCGGTAATTGATAGCTGTGCACACACACACACACACACACACACACACACTTGAGTACTCTTTTACTTGTTTCAGTCATTTGACTGCGGCCATGCTGGAGCACCGCCTTTAGTCGAGCAAATCGACCCCGGGACTTATTCTTTGTAAGCCCAGTACTTATTCTATCGGTCTCTCTTGCAGAACCGCTAAGTTACGGGGACGTAAACACACCAGCATCGGTTGTCAAGCAATGCTAGGGGGACAAGCACAGACACACAAACATATACACACACACACCACACACACACACACATATTATATATATATATATATATATATATATATATATATATATATATATATATATATATACATATATACGACAGGCTTCTTTCAGTTTCCGTCTACCAAATCCACTCACAGAGCATTGGTCGGCCCGGGGCTATAGCAGAAGTCACTTGCCCAAGATGCCACGCAGTGGGACTGAACCCGGAACCATGTGGTTGGTAAGCAAGCTACTTACCACACAGCCACTCCTGTGCCTGAGTGTGTATATAATATATATTTGTATGCATGCAATTTTGTGCTGTGTATGTATGAATACGAACGTGTGCACACACGTACGCACACACACACATGCACAAAAGAAATACACAGTCCTCTATTTAAACAATTAAAGAGCAGAGTAGGATGTGTTGTATGGTTTTTATTCTTTTATTCTTGTCAAAGGGTTTTAGTCGAGGAAATCGAACCCAGGACTTATTCTTCGAGAGCCTAGTACTTATTCTATCGTTTTTTTTTTGCCGAACTGCTAGATTACGGGGACATTAACACACCATCAATGGTTGTCAAGCGATGGCGAGGGAACAAACATAGACACACACACGCACACACACACGTGCGCGCGCGCGCACGCACACACACACACACACACACGCACACACGCACACACACTCATAAACACACGCATATACGACGAGCTTCTTTCAGTTTTCGTCTACCAAATCCACCCACAAGGCTTTGGTCGGCCCGAAGCTATAGTAGAAGACACTTGCCTAAGGTGCCGTGCAGTGGGACTGAACCCGGAACCATGTGGTTGGGAAGCAAGCTACCACACAGCCACGACTGCGCCCTGTGTATTTATATTTATCTATTCATAAGAAAATGCAGGCGTGAGCATGTGATACGGTAAGATCTCTTTCTTTCACCCGCTTTCTTTGTGCATGTGGAGCGTGTGTATGTCTTTGTAAAAGGGTTTGTGTTTGCCAGCATTTGACTATGGTAAATGAATGGAGGGAAAGAGACTTTTTGTATGCAAGGTGTTTTCGATGAAATACCTTGAAAGCGAGCCGGAGTTAGTGTTTCTACTATGTGTAGTTGCGCCATTAAGCAGGGTATCACATCCCATTCCTCCTTTATCCACCCTTCATTGTGAAATTGATAAAAATCTTGCTAGAAATTGGGATCGCATAAAAGAACAAGACAGGTGTTAATAGACACCGGCTGAAGCAGTGTTTTATCCTTGTTACCTGTGTTCTCGATCTCATTGTTATCGTTTGGGGTATTTTGTTTCATAGTTTAAGACATCAAGAGAGGTTTTGTCGCTGTCGCCAGGAGTGTGGTCAGGGAAAAATGCAGACCTGTGCGATTTAGTGTAGGAAGGAAGGTGGACAACAATCAACACAATGGTGAGACTCGGATCAATTTGGAATGGCGCAGGAGTGGCTGTGTGATAAGTAGCTTGCTTACGAACCACATGGTTCCGGGTTCAGTCCCACTGCGTGACTACTATAGCCACGGGCCGACCAAAGCTTTGTGAGTGAATTTGGTAGACGGAAACTGAAAGAAGCCCGTCGTATGTATAAACATGTATATATACATGTATAAACATGTATATATGTATGTGTGTATATATGTTTGTGTGTCTGTGTTTGTCCTCCCAACATCGCTTGACAACCGATGCTGGTGTGTTTACGTCCCCGTAACTTAGCGGTTCGGCAAAAGAGACAGATAGAATAAGTACTAGGCTCACAAAGAATAAGTCCTGGGGTCGATTTGCTCGACTAAAGGTGGTGCTCCAGCATGGCCACAGTCACGTGACTGAAACAAGTAAAAGAGTAAAGAGTAAAGAGAATTGAAAGCTTTCGATAAGGTCAACCATCGTTATTTGGCGGCTGTTTTCATGGCAACCAGTTACGGTCCTCTTTTTCAGATGCCGAAACTTTTCAATGTACAACAAACTACATATTTGGTCTCAGTTTTAATGGTCACCTATCGAACCGATTCGAATCAGTCGCTCGAGTCGATTAGGGTGACCACTGTCATCCCATGTACTGAGCCTGGAACGGTTCTAGAGAAATATGAGGCTTTGGCAGGAACGAAGATTACCCTGGAAAAGTCGGTGGAGTTTGCAGAAAATCCATATCTATTTCTTTACTACCCACAAGGGGCTACACACAGAGGGGACAAACAAGGACAGACAAATGGATTAAGTCGATTACATCGACCCCAGTGCATAACTGGTACTTAATTTATCGACCCCGAAAGGATGAAAGGCAAAGTCGACCTCGGCGGAATTTGAACTCAGAACGTAACGGCAGACGAAATACAGCTAGGCATTTCGCCCGGCGTGCTAACGTTTCTGCCAGTTCACCGCCTTGTTCGCAGAAAATCCATACCGACAACCAAAGTCACAGGACACTTGGACTAACGGATCGGCCAAATTACTTGGTGACTCGTTTGGACCAGGCCCCTACATAGATAGGAAGTGAAACGAGATTACAAGCAGGACGACCATTCTCACTGAGAAATGTGCTGAGAAAAGAAAGCTGACCTTATTTGGAAGGCATGCCTCTGTTATATATTACCGACCGAGGTGTTTAGGTTGAGAGGACAAGACTCCCAACTTAAGTGGACGCAACTCAGTCGCAGGGCCAACTCCCAGATGTTGGTATTAATTTTCAGCAGTGCTAACTAGAGCAATGTGAAATGAAGTGACTTGCCCAAGGGCATAACGTGCCTCCCGACACGAGAATCGGACATACTATCTAATGTTCTCATCCGGCATGAACAACCCCA